>NC_025692.1:5476997-5482855 GCF_000633955.1 Camelina sativa | reverse complement strand
TTGAAGCCTGCAGTTACATCTGCATTGCATAGAGCTTTGATGCAATGCTCCATGTGGTGCCTTGTCTCATATGGTGCCTGTTTAGTTAACACAAGTTAAAAAGGTAATTCCCACTGATGAAATGAAATGATTAGTACAATTTGAAGAATTCAGGAGATGCATACCCAATCATGACAAGCAACAAGAAAATGATCAGCCCCATCGGTTCTATTGAAGAAAGGGTACTTGGCACTGATGTGCTCAGTGTATTCCTTAAGAAACTGGCGTAGGTTTGTGCGGTTGTGAGAGTTACGCACATAAAGCTTGAATTCTAGCATCCGTGCACTAAATGGCATATAGTACAAGTGAGCCCTTCTGGGGTCCTTTACAGTGTACTGCTTGTTTTCTTCCATCAACTTCATGAACCATCCTTCTGATGCATACAATCCCTTGAGTATTGGAGTATGGAAAATGGGGCAGCTTCCTTCCTTATATACATAAACTTTGAGCATCCGTTCCATAAGTTCGTAACTCCTGAGATGGATAACTGAATCGGGTAAGTCAAGATTACCTCTTTTATAGGAAGGCACTACCAAACAGACCAAATTTGTGAACTAAACATATTATATGAACTCAGGCTTTCCCTTGTCCCTCTCTTCTCGATACTAACTTCCAAATAGAAAACTGTCTCAACTTTGGACCTTATGGCATGAATTTTATTCTTTACACATTACAAAAGGAATGTCAAGAGATTCATATACACCTGTATCTGTATGCACCATACTCTTTTTCTTAACCAGTAAACTTAGTTTAGAATAAGGCTTATGTTCTGCAATTTTACCTCTTAAACATGGAAACATTACTGGAGTTCCCGTTCAAGTTTTGCAACAGGAGCATTCTCTATCTCCTTCCTTGCAGCTAATATCTCTGCATCTCTCATAGAAGACCAACGCGGTCGCTACATTGGAAGCAGTATCTTCTCAATTAAAGTCTCACAGGTAAAAACAAACTAAAAGGGACAGCTGCAAAACTTACCATTGCTCGTGAAGTTCTACGATGCCTTGCTAAAATCCGATTCATCTCCTCGATTGTTGTCACAGTTTTTGGTGGAAGATTACACTGCATCTTCTTCTTCTTCCTAACTTGCTTAGAAACTAGCAAGGCACTATTTCCAGAAACAGGTAGCTTCCCCACCGAGGAAGCAGGACCAGCTATAGATGAACTAGCACTTAACATAGACCCCTTCACCTTCTTCTGGCTTTCAACCGACACATTTTGCACTTGATATCCATACTTACTAGTTGAAACTTCCGGACTTTGCTTTACACTACTTTCAACAACTTGTTTAATGACACTGACACTATCTTTTGCATCTTCAAAGCTCTCAAAATCAACAGTTTCATCAAACCCTTCATCATCCTCTGTCTCATTCCTTAGACCAAAACCTGAAACATTCCCATTTTTCTCCAAGACAGAATCCTCAGAAACGCTGACCGCAAGTGTGTTTCGTGACGGATTCATCATCTTATTGCTCTCATTGGGAAGTTTCAGTCTTCTACCATCAGGCAACAGATATCTCAAGGCGTCACCATATGAAAGTAACAACAAAACATGAGTAAAAGCCACAATCCCAACCAGGATAACCCATTTCCGAGTTCCACTTCGTGAATGTTTTCGGAGCTCAGATCTAACCTCCATGAGATGAATTACACAGAATCAAAAACCCATAAAACAGTTAAGTTCACCAACTTATCCTGCCGACACATTCAAGAAAACAAGAAAAGAAAAATGGAAAAGCAGAAGATTTCTGATGATCTTGATCTTCAAATGCAAATCAAAAACAGTCGTTGCTCAACTCAGAGTAAATTGAAGCTTTTGAGGTGGAAAAGACATGGATTTGAAGAGGCACCAATGGTAGAATCTTTAGACAACTCCGATTCAAGTGCAGTGTCTATTTGGTCTTCTTGTATTTGACGACCATTGACATTTTTTTGGCCAACATAAACTAAAATGGGTTATTAGTTCTATTATTTTAATGGATTTAGAAATCCAAACAAAAATTATTTGTTATTTAATTATTAATTTTAAAATATTTATTAAAATTATATGTTATTGGTTTTATGATTTACAAATACTTGTTAAAATCCGATATTATTTATTTAATGATTTGTTTTTGGATTTCAAAATGCACAGTATATTTTAAATGGATTTGAAAGTGTAAAATAGAAAGATTCAAATTCAAGGATAAAACATGTTATTTCAAAATCCATATGTTTTAATTTTAAGAATTTATAATTTCAGATGAATTTAGAAATCACCTCTTCGCCATCTTAATCATTTTAATAATTTTTGATTCTTAAAAAACCAAACCGAACCAGATCTGGATTACATTATAAACCGAATTGTTGAAAAATACTAAACCGAACTCAATAAAGCTAAACCAACCAACCGGTTCAAAAGTCGCTCCATCATCACTGCAGTGTTCATCACAGAGGGTCAGAGAAAATCAAAAATTACAAAAGGAGTGAAGCAAAATCACCAGGTACGGGGATGTGCGTGTGCGAATGAATCTTGCTATCAAACCCTAAATTCAACCAAATCGCCATGAAGGTGTTTGCACGAGCTTCTCCATATGCTTACAGATCCTATCTCCTCGTCATAGTCCTCTCCGTTTATATCTTCTGGCTCCGTCCCAGCACTCACCGTCCCCAGCACGAAAATCTCAATCCGCAGAACGTGACTCGCTCGGAGTCTGAGACTGCGACGGAGACGAACTACATAATCCGATTTAAGCAGTACAAACCGGCGAAAAACCATCGAATTTACCTCGAATCGAAGGTCCGATCCGGTGGTTGGGGTTGGATCGAGAGGATTAACCCGGCGTCGAAGTATCCGACTGATTTTGGTGTTCTATGGATCCGGGAAAGCGGGAAAGAGGACGTGGTTGGAGAGATTGAGAGGCTGGAGATGGTTAAAGACGTGAACGTTGAGTTTAAGTATCAGAGAGTTTTGCTTGGAGAGTCTTTTCTCGACGGGAATAAACGTCCAGGGAAGATCTTTACTCCGATGTCTTTCGAAGAAGGAACTGGTTCCTCTGCAATGGCGGATACAAGTAACACCACATTGAACTGGAGTAGACATCTTCTCAGTCAGGTGTGAGATTATTTAAGTTACATCTTCAGATATAATTCTATTTGTAAATAGGAATCTACTGGAATACCTGATTTTGTTAATGGGATCTATGTGTTAATTTTTCATATCGTAAACTGTAAGTGAGGTCTTTTACAAGTTACATTTATTCTATTTTGCAGAAGACTCAAGTTACGTCCTTGTTTGGAGCTGATGTTCTCTGGAAGAAAGGTTACACTGGTGCTAAAGTCAAGATGGCCATATTTGACACTGGGATAAGATCTGACCATCCTCATTTCCGCAATATCAAGGTACCAACTATTTCTCAAAGATTTTAGATACGAGTAGTGTTTAAGGCTGCTAGTTTTCTTTGATCTTCTACTTTTCTTGTCTTGTTAAGCTCTGAAGCTGGTATTGACGCAGTAACTTTCAGGAGCGTACAAATTGGACAAATGAGGACACTTTGAATGACAACCTGGGGCATGGGACCTTTGTTGCTGGTGTTATTGCTGGTCAAAATCCAGAATGTCTTGGTTTTGCCTCAGACACGGAACTCTATGCTTTCCGAGTGTTCACAGATTCCCAGGTAATGCATGATCACGCAACAGATATATCTTCTTATGTAGCAACTAAAAAGGGGATTAACGTTCCTTAAACGAAACTAACTCACACATGATCCATTGATTTTTATTTGTGTTTCCCCAATTACAGTTGCTAAGATACTGTTAGGTACACGTTGATCTTTATTTTTGTCCTCAAGATAGTATAGTTGCCATACATGTTTTCCCAGATATGCAAGTTAACTTAATCAATTAGGTTATGATAAGTTTGCGCTCAGCTTGTTGCAGGTATCATACACCTCATGGTTTCTTGATGCTTTCAATTATGCTATAGCAACAAATATGGATGTATTAAATTTGAGCATTGGGGGACCGGATTACTTGGATCTGCCTTTTGTAGAGAAGGTAATTGTTCCGTAAGCTCTTGGTTGAAGTTTGCATTATCCTGTTGGGTCAAGTGGTGGAGTATTTCTTTCGAACAGGTATGGGAAATAACTGCCAGCAATATCATTATGGTGTCTGCAATAGGAAATGATGGGCCACTTTACGGAACGTTAAATAATCCAGCTGACCAGAGTGATGTCATAGGTGTCGGTGGTATTGACTATGATGATCACATAGCTTCATTTTCATCTCGTGGCATGAGCACCTGGGAAATTCCTCATGGGTACTGTATTTCTTTCCTGCTTCTACATTCCCTTTTACAAACTCTACAACTGAAGAAATAGAAATACAAAATACTTGTTTTTATGCAGCTCCTAACTTGAAAATTTTGTGTACAGATATGGCCGTGTCAAACCAGATGTGGTTGCATATGGCCGTGACATTATGGGGTCAAAGATCAGCACTGGTTGTAAAAGCTTGTCTGGAACAAGTGTGGCTAGTCCTGTTGTTGCTGGTATTGTTTGTCTGCTTGTAAGTGTTATTCCTGAAGCTAGAAGGAAGGATCTGCTCAATCCAGCAAGCATGAAGCAGGCGTTGGTCGAAGGTGCTGCTAAGCTTTTAGGTCCTAATATGTATGAGCAGGGTGCAGGAAGAGTTGATCTGTAAGTTAACTTCTCCATACTGATAATCACCATTGGATTCTTTATTTTTATTTTGATCCTATTTCCGAAATTTTTTAGTGTCTAACTTTTCAACTCTTTGTCAGGTTAGAATCATATGAAATTCTAAAGAGCTACCATCCCCGGGCAAGCATTTTCCCGAGCATTCTTGATTATAATGATTGCCCATATTCCTGGCCCTTTTGTCGTCAGCCACTATATGCGGGTGCCATGCCTGTGATTTTCAACACTACAATTCTAAATGGTATGGGTGTCATAGGCTATATTGAAAGTCCACCAACATGGCATCCTGCAAACGAGGAAGGAAATCTGTTGAGCATTCACTTTAAGTACCCAGATATCATATGGCCCTGGACTGGTTATCTAGCTTTACACATGCAGATCAAGGAAGAAGGTGCACAGTTCGCAGGTGAAATAGAGGGAAATGTAACTTTGAAAATCTATAGCCCAGCGTCCCCTGGAGAAAGTGGGCCTAGAAGAAGTACGTGTTCTCTTCAGTTGAAACTGAAAGTGATTCCCACTCCACCACGAGCCAAACGTATTTTGTGGGATCAATTTCACAGCATAAAATATCCTCCAGGTTATATTCCAAGAGACTCTTTGGATGTCCGCAATGACATTCTTGATTGGCATGGCGATCACCTGCATACAAACTTTCACATCATGTACAATATGTTACGTGATGCTGGGTACTATATAGAGACTCTTGGTTCGCCCCTTACATGTTTCGATGCTCAGCAATATGGAACTCTATTGATGGTTGACCTCGAAGATGATTACTTTCCAGAAGAAATTGAAAAGCTCAGAGATGACGTTATAAATGCAGGACTGGGTCTGGTTGTGTTTGCTGAGTGGTATAATGTTGATACTATGGTGAAGATGAGATTCTTTGATGATAACACGCGCAGTTGGTGGACTCCAGTCACTGGAGGTGCAAATATCCCTGCACTTAATAACCTTCTCGCAGCGTTTGGGATTGCGTTTGGAGACAAAATTCTCAATGGGGATTTCAGTATTGATGGTGAGCAGAGTCGATATGCTTCTGGAACAAATATAGTCAGGTTTCCTGCTGGTGGGTTTTTGCACACTTTTCCTTTACTGGACAGCTCTGAGAGTGGTGCTACAC
>NC_025692.1:5470962-5476922 GCF_000633955.1 Camelina sativa | reverse complement strand
ACAATTCTAAATGGTATGGGTGTCATAGGCTATATTGAAAGTCCACCAACATGGCATCCTGCAAACGAGGAAGGAAATCTGTTGAGCATTCACTTTAAGTACCCAGATATCATATGGCCCTGGACTGGTTATCTAGCTTTACACATGCAGATCAAGGAAGAAGGTGCACAGTTCGCAGGTGAAATAGAGGGAAATGTAACTTTGAAAATCTATAGCCCAGCGTCCCCTGGAGAAAGTGGGCCTAGAAGAAGTACGTGTTCTCTTCAGTTGAAACTGAAAGTGATTCCCACTCCACCACGAGCCAAACGTATTTTGTGGGATCAATTTCACAGCATAAAATATCCTCCAGGTTATATTCCAAGAGACTCTTTGGATGTCCGCAATGACATTCTTGATTGGCATGGCGATCACCTGCATACAAACTTTCACATCATGTACAATATGTTACGTGATGCTGGGTACTATATAGAGACTCTTGGTTCGCCCCTTACATGTTTCGATGCTCAGCAATATGGAACTCTATTGATGGTTGACCTCGAAGATGATTACTTTCCAGAAGAAATTGAAAAGCTCAGAGATGACGTTATAAATGCAGGACTGGGTCTGGTTGTGTTTGCTGAGTGGTATAATGTTGATACTATGGTGAAGATGAGATTCTTTGATGATAACACGCGCAGTTGGTGGACTCCAGTCACTGGAGGTGCAAATATCCCTGCACTTAATAACCTTCTCGCAGCGTTTGGGATTGCGTTTGGAGACAAAATTCTCAATGGGGATTTCAGTATTGATGGTGAGCAGAGTCGATATGCTTCTGGAACAAATATAGTCAGGTTTCCTGCTGGTGGGTTTTTGCACACTTTTCCTTTACTGGACAGCTCTGAGAGTGGTGCTACACAGAATCTACTGCAAACTGGTTCATTGAAGGTAATGAGATACAAATTGTGTCTTGCAAATTTTTGTAATTGAATTGCAGTGGTTTTTTTGTGATAATGCGGCTCTGTTTACAGGAAGACCCTGCTGTTCTTGGGCTTTTGGAGATTGGCGAAGGTCGAGTTGGTGTTTATGGAGACTCAAATTGCCTGGACAGTAGCCATATGGTCACCAACTGCTACTGGCTCCTGAAGAAAATGCTAGATTTTAGCAGTTCAAATATCAAAGACCCTGTACTTTTCTCAAAATTTGTGAAGAGATATTCTCCCGTAACCGTAGACGATAAACAACTGCCATCCCGAAGAACTGATGTAAATTTTTCAACATACTCTTCTGTGATCGGAAAGGAGCTAATCTGTGAGAGTGACTCCAGATATGAAGTATGGGGGACTAAAGGATATAATTTACATGTCGGAGGAAGGAACCGTAGATTGCCAGGATATCGTGGCATTGATTTGGGTCGAGGCTTGAATTCTACAGTGGAGAATACAAGACCAACACGTTGGAGACCAGCCAAGGAAGGAGGTGAGCTTAATTCTCACAGAAGCAAGTATCTTGGAGGCCTATTCAATAAAGACGAGGTAACTCATTTTACCTTCTGGTTAACTAATAGAATTTTGGAAGGACCAAAATTTTTATATTATTTTGCTCTCATATTTGCAGATTGACGTGCCATTTCTAGTAGCTACTCGGTGGATCGTACCTGCTGGTGTTGCAGCTAGTGGTAATTAACGAACCTTTTTGAACATCTTTATTCTTTAGTCATCTTAATCTTTTATCGCATGATCAAAATATGATTCTTGTTTCGTAAAAAGGCTATTAAAACATTTCTGATTATTCCGGTTGTGTGTTGTAGGAGTTCTAGTGCTACTAAGTATATGGAGAATCCGGCAGAGGAGGCGTAGACGAAGAAGAGCATCTGGGTCGAATCGGTTAGCCTAGCATGTAGCCGTTGTCTTGGTCCAGTCTATTTTTTCTTGTGTTGATTTACACTGACCACCACAGAATGTAGTCTCACCTTCGATTCCAAAGCTGGCAATTTTGTTTTAGGAAATCAATTTCTAGAAAGTTCACTTCTAAAAAGCAAAAAAAGTAGGAAGAAATTATATAATACAACATTATATAATTCAAAGAATTACAATTTCAAAACTACTTATCAGAATTATCCAGGAGTTTATGATTTAAATTTTGTTTTTATCCTTAACGTCTATTAGCCATCATGTGATCATATCCTATAACAAGTAATAAATAGTTTTTTTTTGAGCAAGTGATTCTTCTTATTAGAAAATAAATATATAAAAAAAAAATTATGTGAAATACATCATACATAGATAACCCAAAATTAGTGTAATTAAATTTGAAATTCAAATACAGGAAGAGGCTGATATGGTCCCCAACCAGCCACCGCACCCATAAGGCTATATAACCTTACTATTTTACGTAAAAAGGGAAATTAGATTAGCCAATACGCACACATTCACTACCAAACATCTGACCTATATAATTCCTCCTCTATAAGAAAATAAAATATATATCATTTGTGCTTAAAATTACAAAATAGAAAGTTTGGTCTAGCAGCTAAAGATTAAAATCATGCTAATTTGAAGAGGCTACATAGGGAGGGTAGTGGTCCTCCCTCCACTTTGGCCAGGTTTACCTGTCATCATTGGGGTTCGATCCCCATCTTCTTCATAGTGGGATTATATATGCATGGGAGGGCTCCACTGTGGATGCAGGGCACAATATTAAAATCACTTAACATAAATTAAAATTATTGAAAATCATTTTAAAATGATTAGATTAATTACATAGGCATTTTTGAACCGAAAATATACAATAAGTTAAGACTTAATATACAATTTGATTAATGATCATATTTAAAATACATATTATTAGCAATTTTTGGAATTTTTTTTTATTGATAAATGTTTTCACCTTTTTATGTATTAAAAAGTCAATGTTACTTGTTTTATTTTATGCACATAAAATTTGACTTTTAGTGATCGTCGTGCAGTACTGCCTTTTTGTGTAATTGTCATTTTCAATCATTTAATTCGAATTAAGTTGCTTTTTGAAAAAATTCTCCAGAACTAATGCACGAATTCCGGGGAGACTTAAGTTTCAATTAGGCAATTATATTGTTAAAATAAATTGTATTACGAATTTTGTAACGTTAACGAAAGATTGACTTTAGTAGTAGTTTTATGGGTACAATGCAAAATCCTTTACGTTACAATGATAAAGTGACGTCTTCCAAACAGAAGAGGATTTACAACCCAACTCTCTCCTCTATACATTTTTAAATTTCCTGATGATGAGGAATTCGAAAAGAGCTAAAGAGAACTGACTGTTATAAAAAATAAACTTATAAAGAATTTTTTACTTACTAGATGACAAACATTACAAAACACTTAATTGTCAAATATTCAAAATAAATAATTTTAAAATTGGTGAAGAAAAAAACGAGGAAGCTAAAGGTCAAGTGTGTGAAGTGTCTATACCTAAAATAAAATACAGAAAGAAAAAAGCAACAAGGAAATTCCAATGGTTAATTTTTGTGTCAGCAATTCGAATAGTTTAAGATAACGACGACAGTGAAATGACAAAAGACATTGCAGAAAGAGTAAACGTAAAAAGTTGTAATCATTAAATTATCATAAATATTACGAAATATGAAAAGCCAGTACAAGAAACAGAACAGAGAATTTATCTCTCCCTTCCCTTAAAAGTCTTTGTAGTATGGGGAGAGACACTACTTTTAATACGTCATTTACTTCTTCTTCTTCTTCAATAGTCCATAGTCCCATATACCCATCTCTCTCTCTCTCTCTCTCTCTCTCTCTCTCTCTCCATCGAGATTCTCTAGCTAAACCACATGGAGAAAAGAATGAAGCTCCGGGTTTCAAGAATGGTCCGGTCATCTCTAAACTCTTGCCGACCACGAGATCTATACGACGTCGTTGAGACTAGTGCTGTTACAAGTCAAGCCACGTCTTCCGAGAGGTTCTTCGTTACCGAAGCTAAAACGTCCAAAACTCCAAGACCAAAGAGTCATCATCATCATGCTTTCTCTAGCCCTCATTATGCGTCATCATCGATATTCCCACCAAACCCTTTCTACGAAGAGAGCCGTTCGTTTCGAGATTTAAGGAAGAAGGTCAAGACAAACAGGAAGCAAAGATCATCACAGTTTGGTTCTGATCCTCTCTTCGCCTCACGTTTTAAGTCAACCGGGTCTTGGTACTGGTCTTGTAGCGAGGAAGAGGAAGAAGACGAAGGAGACAAAGAAGAAGAAAGTGATGATGATTCATCAGAAACTCTCTTTTCTTCCAGAAGCTTCTCCTCGGACACTTCTTCGAAGGCAGAGAGTTTTGCGGTGGTGAAGAAGTCAAAGGATCCATACGAAGATTTCAGGACGTCGATGGTGGAGATGATTGTTGAGAGACAGATCTTTGCAGCGGCTGAGCTACAAAAGCTTCTTCAGTGTTTTTTGTCGTTAAACTCTCGTCAACACCACAAAGTTATTGTCCAAGTCTTCTTAGAAATTTATGCCACCTTGTTCTCTCCCTAGCTAGCTAATTTCTCTTATCTACTTTTTAACATCCTTTGCTAAAAGGTACTATGTTCAACCTTAATTCTTGCTTTTTAGTGTTTGGTTACTATTTTCCACTAGATATGCTTTAATTCTTTTTTTTTTCTGGTTATCTTTGTCTTAGCCTTTTCTCTGTATTTTTGTTGTCGTGAACCAAATTGATTTAACTTCGAATGAAATTGGACCAACACTCGAACAATAATAGGGTACTGTTAAACCGACAGCGACCTAAACTTGAGTACACTTAAACCAAATATAGCTAATTAAATTTATAAGAATAGAATGTAACATATGATTCATAAATAATAAAATTCATTTTTATTCAACTCCTTAATTATAAGAAATATTGTGAATATCAAAATTAAAACTATCAAAGGACTAGGTTTTTTTTTTAATAACGCAAAGGAATTGGAAGATTTTTCAACAACTACTACCTAATTTTATTATGCTCTGCTTTAGTATTATGACCCTAACAAGCACTTGAATTTCTAAAAACTAACAAAGATAGTCTTCTACCAAAAAAGAAACATCTCAAAAGATGAGATATGGCTAAAAATTGAAATCTAAAACACAAAACAAAAGAAAATCAAACTTGTTCCAACTCAGAAACAGTCTTAAGGTTACCACCAGAACCTCCCTTGATGCTATCTTCATCATGGCTTATGGGTTGGTACCACTTTGCAAAGATCAAATAAACCACGAAATCAATAGCAGCTAATGCGGCAATCAGAAAATAGAACCGATCCATATGACCTTCGTTTAGATTTTCCGGTATCCATCCGAGGCTATGCTCACCTCTCTTGGTTATAGCCATAACAATATTAACCATCAAACTGCTCACGTAGTTACCTAATGCCATCGAAGCCATACACAACGAGCTTCCTAAGTTCTTTAACCCGTCTGGTGCTTGTCCGTTAAAGAACTCTAACTGTCCAACGTACATGAACACCTCACTAGCTCCCACAAGCACGTACTGTGGGATTTGCCATAAAATTGAGAGCTCACTCTCTTTTTGCCCCGGGACTATTCGTTTCAGCCGTTGGATCTCTGTTAACCCCGCAGCCACCATTGCCATTATCCCTATGATCAGCCCTATCCCCATCCTCATAAGCTCCGTGGGTCTCACGTATGGGAATATGACGTGGCGGTAGAGTCCTGTTGATAGAAAGACGCTGAATATGTCGAAGACCGACATGCTCGCCGCAGGGATGTGAAATTTCCCTATAAATGCATCCATCACATCACCTTGCTCCACAAACAAAGACGCCATTTGTGTAAAGATCACTGAGTAGATTATAGTGCATAGCCATATTGGAAGCAACTTCATCACACATTTTGCCTCTTCTACTTGAGTTACACTGCACAACCTCCATGCGTTGCTCCTTGTCTCATTCCTGCATGCATCCAGCAATATTCATAAATTAAAAGATCACAATCA
>NC_025692.1:5465866-5470290 GCF_000633955.1 Camelina sativa | reverse complement strand
GCAGCCACCATTGACATTATCCCTATGATCAGCCCTATCCCCATCCTCATAAGCTCCGTGGGTCTCACGTATGGGAATATGACGTGGCGGTAGAGTCCCGTTGATAGAAAGACGCTGAATATGTCGAAGACCGACATGCTCGCCGCAGGGATGTGAAATTTCCCTATAAATGCATCCATCACATCACCTTGCTCCACAAACAAAGACGCCATTTGTGTAAAGATCACTGAGTAGATTATAGTGCATAGCCATATTGGAAGCAACTTCATCACACATTTTGCCTCCTCTACTTGAGTTACACTGCACAACCTCCATGCGTTGCTCCTTGTCTCATTCCTGCATGCATCCAGCACTATTCATAAATTAAAAGATCACAATCACATATATCATTAATGAAATATGTTGTTTGGATATGGTTTACCTATCATTCTCTGTAATCACTGCTGCTCTGTCCAAGAAGACAAACTTGGAACTGTGAAATATCTTTCGACTTCCTTTAATAGCAGATTCAGGACCTTCCACTTCATACAACTCCTGGGGGTTTCCCGGACGAACAACACTCCACTTTCGAGCAGTGGCCACGAAGACTTGCGCCACACGAGGCAACGGGTTCCCACATGGATTGACATAACGATATTGTTTTGTTGGGGCCAGAAAGGCTACCAACCCGACAATGGCGGAGCCTAGTGACACCACGAAGCCTTCAGTCCACAACCCCTTATCCTCAAAATACACAAGGATCGTGTTTGAAAAGAGAGCTCCGACGTTGAGGGCAAAGTAGAAGTAGCTGAAAAACGCAGCTTTGGAGTTTTGATCATCATCAAGCTGGTCTGCACCAAAAGTAGCCAGCGTTGGCTGGTGACCGCCGTATCCAAAGGCTACAAGATAAACAGATAGATAAAAGATAGCAACTCCGAGTGAAGAAGTAGGGTTACAGACAAGGTTCCCATCGCCACAACCTCGAGGTTTGATTAAAAAAAACCAAGAAACAAAAGAGAGGAGGCCAACTCCGATAACGAAGATGACTTGGAAGATGGTGCAAGTCAAGTAACGACCCCAATAAGAGTCGCTAAGAAACGCTCCCACGAGAGAAAACATGTAAACTGTTCCCGTCCACTTGCTTACATTGTTCGCAGCCTCTGCATTACCTTGTCCCATAACACGTGTTAGGAACAACACCAGGTTCACTCCCACCCCAAAGAAGGCCAAAGTCGCTAACCCTTGATTTGCTGTTCAGATTAAAAATGGTGAATATAATTACGTAAGACTATTTGTAACTCATACAAAAATCTAAACTTTTGTATAATTTACATGACATACCTAGCAAAATGATTGCGTTTGTCCAGCCACCCTTCTTCTTCTCTTCTTTCTTCATCATCTTTTTCTGAAGGTTGGAATCATTGGACGTGTGAGACACTACACTTTGATCATCTTGCACCTCTACCACTTCAGCAAGTTCCAAATTTGTTGCACTCTCCCGCTCCTTGCAATAATAATATTACATTTAATTTAGCTTTTCAAAAACTATTAGTTAATTATATTTGTTAGGAGTAGTGAAGGGTTTGTTTACATACATTTAGCGGAGCAGCGTAACCATTATTTCTCGGATCCATAGCGGCCATTTTAGGTATCTGTACAAAATTTAGATTTGATTAGGTTTCATTGAAGAAGACGCACGTCTTTATGTATTAAGCGTAACCATTATTTTCATATATGATGATGCAAGAAACCAAAAAGTATATATATGAATGTATGTGGTAATCAGCAAACCCTAAAAAAATTCCATATATAACCTTTTTCGAATAATCTCCGGAGAAGGAGAAGACGTTGTGTCGACGTTGAGAACTGGCCGGAGAAACACTGTCGATGGAGAGAAACTAGAAACACCTTTTGTCATTTATGGTTGCAAGGATTAGTGTTTTGTAACTTTCTCACGGTTTGATCAAAGTGAATCGTAGTTAACTCAGATCAGCAGAGAGAGAGAGAGCCAAAGTGAATCTAACAATGCAAAGCGTAACTAAGAGAAGAAGCTTTTGTGGTTCTTATTATATATAGAGAGAGATCAGATAATATATGAAAAGTTTATAGCCTAATCAAGTCGTTGAGATTGTTTTGTGATACTGGCCCTACAAGGCTACAAATATTACTCACCTTGAGAAAATATGGGAGTAAAAGCTTCGAATTTGTTGGACAACAAAAGACTTCTTCATTTCTTTTTCTTTTTTTAATTATTAACAAAAATGTTTTCGTTTTTAAATGGAGTATATATATTGATCACAAGATTACTCCTAAATGGTAGGATTAAGTTTTGGTATTAAGTAGCTCTTTGAACAAATTGACCCAAATTATTGGCAGAAAAAGGAGGATTGACTGAGACTAGAGGTCTTTTTGGTCCCAAACTTCTTTGGTTAATGTACTCACTTTTTCTAAAAATACTCTAGTTTTTCCATTATATTTCTTTTTCTTCTAAACATACAAATGACAAAATTATAATTAAAAAAAAAATAAAACATAAAATTTTAAAATATTAAGTAATCGAAATATTAGTAATCAAAATAAATTAATTTTAGTCATTAATATCGTCTATAAAAGTTTAAACATTATAAAAATTTAAATTATATTTCAGAATATCGAATTTAGAAATATTGCTAATTAATTGATAATTTATATATTATACCCTGGAATATGCTAACTAAATTAACTAAAAATATTAGACCGACATACCAAAATGATGAATATCCAAAATATGAAATCTAACAAAATTTTTTTTTACATTATATATAAATACTAGATTAAGACCCGTGCTAGAGCACGGGTTGAAATTTATTTTATTTATATTGTAATTTTTATATAAAATATAATTTATGTGATTGTTTTTAAAAAAAATTTTGGATAAAACATTATGCAATAAAATCATATGCTAAATATGATGGTTTGAAAAAAACACACATATTTTGTGAGTTTTATATTGTTAATGATTTTAGATAAGTATCCATAGTATAACACTGATCAAATTTTATTTTATACAAAATTTTGTATATTTTATATTTTAAAATAAAAATTTAATATGTTGTATTAGATTATTTATGTGAAGTTATCTCAACAATGTATATTCTACATCATGACTTGAATGCGAGACATAATTTTGTAAATTTAGATTTTAAAAAACGAGTTATTATATTATGAGTAATTTAATACATTGTTATACTTTTTGTTTTAATATACTTGGTTTCTTGAAATTTTTTCATATTATAGTGATATATTATTGACATTGCTATAACAAATCAATTTAGAGTGTTAATAGTTTCTAACTTTTATCAAATTTCAATATATTAAATATATTTCAAAATAAATTATTTAAAGTTTATTATATTATATAAAATTATAAAATTCAACAAAAAATATGAAATTAAATTTAAATATTCAAATTTTGACATGTTACTCAACAAATTTTTTAATTCAATAGATATTAATTTTAAAGAATAATATTACTAAAGCTTGAATATGACAATATGTCATAGATTGAAAATTTTATATTTGTTTTTAAAAATTCAACTTATGGTATATCCGAAAATAAAAATATTTTTTAATTATAATAAATAATATGATAATTTATTTGTTTCGCAAAATAGACTCATATATAAAAATGAGAGGTGAAGTATAATGATAATTAACAAATTAATATGTAAAGTTAGATATCAAAGGATTTTATTTGATGAATAATTTAATAAAAGAAATTAATATGGTAATTTAGATGATATGATTCTTTAAAATATTCTCTTTAAGATTTTCAATATAAACTATTTGTAACTAATTAATTATCATTAATGTCAATATAAACTATTTGTAATTAATTAATTATCATTAATGTATAACCTATTTGTAATCAATTTATTATGTTGTGTACCTCCGTTTTATTATAAAAAAATGTTATATATTTTAAAACCATAATATTCATATATAATATAATATATAACATATTTATATAAGATGTAAAAACAAAAAGTTTCATACTTTGATTCATCTCTCTCCCTCCTCTGAAAAATGTCGTCAAACATAGTAGTGGAATCGTGTAGCGTTGAATCGGAAGAAGGGGTGAAGCTTCACACAAGAATCTTCAAACCCAGAAACGAACAAGTAGCCAGCGACGATGTGGATCTGGTAATAGTATTGGTCCACCCTTTCTCGCTTCTGGGTGGTTGTCAAGCTCTGCTCAAAGGCATAGCATCTGAATTGGCGTCAAAGGGTTTCAAGGCTGTTACTTTCGATACAAGAGGTGCTGGCGAATCCACGGGAAGAGCTACTCTTACGGGCTTTGCTGAGGTCAAGGATGTAGTCGCTGTTTGTCGGTGGCTTTGTGAGAATGTTGGTGCTCATAGGATCCTTCTCGTGGGTTCTTCTGCTGGTAAAGCTTTCATTTTTTT
>NC_025692.1:5453862-5465800 GCF_000633955.1 Camelina sativa | reverse complement strand
AATTTTGATTGGAAGTTATAAAATATGATGCTCTGGTTTGTGTTTCTGATTTTTGTGTTGGATCTGGTAATGGTTTTTTACAAGTTCATCTGTAACAATTGATTTCGTATTCATTATATACAGATTGAGGGCATTTGATCTGTTGGTTTTTGTGATATTGTTAACTCTAAGTGTGACCCTTTTGCTACTACTTATTTAGTTCTCATTATAGGTTATAGGTGATGACAGAATAGTTGGTTATAGGTTATGTGGCAGTTGATGAGGAGTTTGCTTATTTACTTGATATTATCAGCTGAGATAACTTTGTTCCAGTTTGGTGTTGGTCATATCAATATTGAGATTAAGTTCCATTTTCTCTCTTGTGTATCTCTAAGTTGTTTTAGTTGATGTAATTTGTGTCGTCTAGATTTAGCATATTTTCTTGTTCCTATTTGGTGTGTTCTATGTTTGAGTATAGATAATGACTTTAGAAGATGTGACTGCAATAAGAAAGTTCGCTCTACTGTGGAGAAGAAAATCAGCGTTGTTTTAACTTTGAACAGATTTCAATTAAGAGCGTCTAGGTGATTTTGGGGTAAACTGTATGAGATGTTACAGTTTCCCTCTCTTTGTTGGAAACACCAAATAGGATTCTCGTTTGTTCTTCTTACTACCGAGATAATTCTCTTGTTTGTGTGACATCATTCTGCAATTGATATAAATCCTTTCAGGAGTTTTTAAAAGACTATGAAAGTATCAGTTCCAGGATTGCTTTCAATGTCTACATATATTGGTGAACTTACATCTTTTACGTGTTTGTCATAGGAGTTTCCTTTAATTCTTGCTGAGAATAGAACCAAGAACATATAAGAAACTTGTAGATGAATTTTACAGTAATACATCTCGTACCCATACTGATCATAGTGACCGATTCTGATACGAGTGTGTGTAACTGATGAACTGATCACATTACTCTTCTAATGAATATTCTGAGACAAATTTGATATCTCACGCCAACTTAAGTATATTGTAAAAGGAAACAAAATGAAGTGATGGCTCTATTGCAGGTGCACCAATAGCAGGATCAGCGGTGGAGCAAGTAGAGCAAGTGGTGGGATATGTGAGTTTGGGATACCCATTTGGCCTAATGGCCTCGATTCTGTTTGGGCGGCACCACAAGGCCATTCTCTCATCCCCCAAACCCAAACTCTTCGTTATGGGAACAACAGACGGGTTCACTAGCGTTAGCCAGCTAAAGAAGAAGCTGGGATCTGCAGTAGGACGCACCGAAACACACCTCATTGAAGGCGTTAGCCATTTCCAGATGGAAGGACCTGAATATGATTCTCAGGTGACCGGTATCATATGTAATTTCATTTCATCCTTGTAAAATAGCACTTGAAAAAATAGACCATATGGGATTATTGTATCCTCTTCGAGTTACGTTGGTGTATGTTATAGTAGCTGGTTTCTGATAGACCTCTTCGAACTACTTGGTGTATGTTATTTATATAGTAGCTGGTTTCTGATAGACCTCTTGAACATTCCAATTTCCAAGTGCTTAGATTAGCGAAAGCTGTGAGTTGAGTTGGAAGTCCCTGTCCAGTGTCTACTATGTACTAAAATAATTGTTTTCATATTCTTAATTATTACCACTTTGTCCATCAGATATTTTCTTCAAGCTTTGTAATTACGTCGAGAAGTGCTTGCTCATGATCATATGACATCCTAAGGATACAATTCCTAATCTTTAGCTCGAATCTGGGAGATTGATAAAATGAATAACATCTAGCATTCATATGCGACATCTCCATGCACAACCCCTCACAAAACAGTGAATTAAATAAGATGATATAAATCAAAATAAACAAACATCATCTAGAAGCAGGACAAGAATCTAAAAAGAAAAATAAATGAAACAGAAAATTTAGTTCCGCAGACCAACCCCAAAGTGAAACCTTCCTGCCTGTTGATCGTTGAAGGCATATTCAAGGCGTAACGGCCCCAATGGGGAATCAACACGCACCCCTAAACCATACCCATAACCACTTCCAGGCTTCAGTCTTGCCCCAGCAGGATCACCTAAAGGGTAGAAAAAATAACAAAGATGAAGGTTCCATGTGATTCTAAAGCTATTACAAGCATATATGGAAGGACTCAGAAGGAGAAGAAAAAAAACGAAATCCTAATCTATACCTGGGACGGTGTTTCCTGATGCAAGATCAGTACCATAATCAGTAAAAATAACGCCTTCGACCGGTCCTCTCTGCACAACAGGGAAAGAATGAGAGTCAAAATATTCACACCATTGGGAAATGAGATCTTAAGAATGATCAGAGAAAAACCCCACCACTGGGAATGACATCTCCCCCGAACCAACTACATATGACCGACCAGATCCTACAGCTCCCTCTTCGTAACCTCTTACGCTGTTTGTTCCACCGATCACGAATGCTTCATGAGGTGAAAAGTTTCCCACCACATGTCCACCAGACAGACTATAAACATGAAAATAGGTAAGATCAGCTATATAAAACGTGGGAAATGATGATTCGAATCCCAAAAGGCGAATAGAGAGGTTAGCATACCTAAAAAGAAAACGAGCTGGTCCAATGTGTATGCCTTTCCTGGCACGACCAGTCACTCGATTGAAACATAACCATTCGGGCAAAACAGGAAGCCCTTGTTCCATGTTAAACGCAAACTGGTGTAGAAAGACAGATAGAATTAGGCACTGAAAAAAAAGAAGGGGAAGATGTACCAACAGAGGTATCAGACTGACCATTGTTGATCCTCGGTCACCTGAGCCAGTATAAATGCTTTCAAGTTTTGCTAGCAAGGTATCATCATGGGTCTTACCACTACATGAGCAAACATAAAAAAATCGCATCTATCAGATTCATGTGGCCAAATACAGCATTGGTGAAAACAGTGAGCAAAACCAAAGACATTTCATTCTTTGGGACATATATACCTTGCGGTTAATGGGCTACTGTAGAAGTCCTTAATGATAGGGTTTCCTTGTTCATCACGAGCACCAGCATGCTAAATCATTCAAATTAAGGGTAAGGTATATATTTAGTCAAAAAGTCTAAAATTTACCAGTTTGGATCTAATCAGAGACGACAAGAACATATAATAAAATTGCTTTAAAACCATTATTGCTCTGGATTGGTACAGAGACTTCAAAATAGTGGAAACAGTAGATACCTGAAATATAAGTCCAGCAGTACCACTCCACTTTGGCCTGAATGGACGACTGTATTCGATACCTGCTGTAACCCGACCAATTGTGAGATTACTATTGTCTGGTTGATTGCCATGAACAAGATTCCCAGGTGTTCTTGAATTCTAACACAACACGAAGGTCGTTATTCTATTAGTCAACTTAGTATTCTCATTGAGATAAACAACAGAGACAGAACCAGTAAAGGTTTTACCTGAACCATGATAGATCTGGATGTCCTCTTGTCATCTCCTTCAATCCATGGATCAGTGTAGTTTATACGAAATATAGAGTCAATTTGACCCCTCTCTAGGGAAACGTTAAGCTTCTGGTTTCTTCCAAACAAATTGCGGTGAGAATAAGCGAAGCTGCATAAAATAATTACTTCAATTAAATCAGTGATGTATTTATAAATACATAATTTTACCTACAATAAACAGCAATGCCATATCATTTTTTACCTTCCAATTAGTCCTGATAGAGGGCCACTCGTAATCCTACAAATTAGAAATGGACAAACTTGGTCATCAAGCTACGAAAGAAAAACAGTGAATCCCTGTAAGTAGCAAAAAAAAACAAACTAAAACTTACCCACTAGATATCCCACCACCAGCAGAGAAGCCTCCACTGGGACGCTCGACACAGTTCATGATCAAATCAACCTTCCCACTATCTAACAATCACAGGAATAAAAAACAAGGAAAAGAAGAAAGTTTCAGAATCAGACACTGTCAAAACCTGTTATTGTGCCAAAAGATAAGCAAGGCATTTACTTTCTCAACTCATATTACTGCACCTTAAGCACAAAACGAAAATAAAAAGCATGAGCTGAAAATAAAGGAATACATTTACTCACCTCCTGCAGGTTGTGGTATAATACTAACATCTTCCATGATTCCCATGGCTAGTACAGTGTCTACATCCCTCTTCCCTTGAAGCATGCTGTAGACCTACATCGACCAAAAGCCAGATTAGACAGCATGTATATGTAGAGATCCTACTTACAGGCTCATGCATAGAGACAAATCTTCAAGGCCAAAATTTTATGATACCATCATGAGTGATTAACCTTAATACAAAATAAGATCTCCAAAGGTTTCATATATAGATGATGCAATCAGAAGTGGTTTGTAAAATAATCATACAGCTCAGGTAGACTACAATGTTTTAGTCAACGACTTATCTTTACATCTAAAGCTGAGAAATGCCCAAAAAATACCTGTCCCTTCTTTGTTGTAAGTTGCCGTAGTATTGTCTCAGGGCTAGTCTTCCCTTTAGTTGGTTCCCCACTACATATAGAAAGCACCATTCTCAAATGAAATAGTTCCAATAATTGCAATAATAGAAAGCTAGCAGTGCCATCCAGAACTGCCTGCAATTTGTAACTAAATTCGAAAGGGAGAGATTGGCACCAGCTTACGTTTTACGATCAAGGAATCGGATGGATATGTTATTAACCTCTGCTTCAGCAACTTGAAGCCTTACTACACCTCCAGAAAGCGTATCAATATCTGAAACCTGCCATGGCAGACAATAACCACAATGTATAAGACTGTATCCATGATGTAGACTAATTTCTTGAACAATCTATACAGTGTCCAAAGAACACTTACAATTCCGAAAAGACCACGCTCCATGTACCAGCCATTGATGGATGTAATAGCTTCTTCCAGTCTCTTAATATTAATCACTTTCCCTACACAACTTCACACCAACATTTACTAACAATTACCCTATCCAATCAAACACACACCAAACACAAGGAACCCACCTAGGTAGCCTAATCATTTACATGTAGGCTAAGTGAAATAATACTCTGTTTGGGAGCATGGAAACATTTTGGGCATACTACCTACCCCTAATCTATCTTCTTCATTCAAGGCTAACACATTTAACGATATCAGGATTAAAGAATCCATCTTCCTGTACGATAAGTCTAGTACAATACAGAAGAAAAAAAGCAACAAGCCAAATTGGAGGATACGTACCAAACCCATTTCCAAAAGCTTCTTGTATGAAGTTGGAAGGAAGAACATTTGCGTTTTCACAGACTAACCCACGAAATTCTTGGTTTGGTTCTACCTTATGGCAAGAAAACAAGAATTATTTACATCCCAAAAGATTTAAAAAAAAAAAAAAGAGACCTTTTTTGTATCAAAGTATAAGTCTTTCAAACGAGTACTGCTAATCAAAGAATATTACCTGAAACATCAATCGTATCCCGTCGCGTGTATCAACAGCAACAGGAGTACAAGAGCAAAAGTAACCACTTTCTATAATCCTATGTACATCCTCTTGTACCTCACGAATGGTTAACGCTGAATTAGCTCTACAAGCTTTCAAAGCAGTCAATGCCTCCATCTCCAAATCCTTCCTCTCGAGTTCCTCACCATCTTTCGTTCTAACTAACACTTCACTAATCAGAACTCGTTCCTCCGCGTTTCTACTCACCGAGTGACCCTTCTGCTGTTGTGTTACATCCTTCCCTTCCACTGACTCGTTTGGTCTAGTTAGTGACAGAGAGGCACAGCAGAGCAGAGGCGAGTTTAGCCCACGGGTTATCTCAGTATTCTCAGCTCCTGAGTCAGTCCAATTCAATTGGATAGAAGAAGATTGGATCAGCGACAGCGACAACGACATTGTAGAAGAGTTGCCAATCATAAGCTGAGTGACAGAACTGAGCATCTGAGTAGGTGAATTGGAACGACGAACCGGTCGAGTTTGGGTGAGACGTGGAGGAGTGGGGTTGTGGCGATTGTTGAGCGATTCGAAGACTCGGTTGAGGGAGTGACGAGTGTTTGAGAGGTGAGAGAGTAAGGTTTTAGAGCAGGATTGGAGATTGGTGAGTAAAGTGTGTTCTTTGAAAGGTGGAGATTGGATTCTGATGGAAGATGAAGAGAAGTGAACATCTTCGTCATGGCCTTGCATTGTACCTCGAGAGCGAAATTGAGGAACAAAAAAGAGAAGAGCTTTGAGATAAAAAAAATAAATAAATAAAAACTAAGAACAATCAAAAATTAACAGCTAGGGTTTTGACTTTTGAGTTGGGTGTAGAAGAAGGTGTAAAAAGTGATGAGAGATTTTGATATCTTTCTGATTTTTTCGATTTAAGAAAAAAAGCCCATTTACGAAAAAAAAAAATACATCTGATGTCATGTCACTGTGTTGTGTTTGTGTTTCGTCCTAATTCAAAGCAGATGCGGACTGAACAGATTATATATGTACAAGTGAAAAGGGTTCTTTTTTTTTTTTTTTTAACCTTATAGATAAAAATAAAAATAAAAATAAAACAATAATTTAGCTGTAGAATTAGCCAATGACAACACTATTAGAAATACTTTCTGTGTTTCGAATGTCATTTTAAAGTTTTATTTTTGTTTCATAAAAGTGTTACTTTACATTTCCAATGCATTTTCAATGTAACAAAAATAAAATTTTAAAATGACATTCGAAATGTAGTATCTTCGTTGATTTACACATGAATATAACTTCATCCATTGCTATTTAAACCAAGGTATCTGCTTGTTAGAGGCCTGACGAGAAGCTTTATGATTTAACGGTTTCAACCATGACAGTATCATACTTTTGTTTGGTCATCAAAATCTATGGCTTGCCAAGTGTCTATGATTGCAATTGAATTAGCTGTATATACCTATTTTTTGTTTGTAATGTAGCTTCTTCGCTTTGGTTGACTGTGTTAGTAACTGTGCCTCTCTTGAAACTGGTCAGAGTGGACCTCTCGCTGCTTATTACAACTTACCTCTCAATCGTGTGCTTGTGGTAATCCCATTACCGTTTTTGGCTTAAGGCCTAACAATCCTTACGACTTGTTTCACCAGAAGACACTTGATTTAATTGTTACTCTGGAATTTGGTGATGTAGGTGCATGATGACATGCAATTGCCATGTGGTGTTCTTCGCCTTCAAGAAAAAGGAGGCCATGGATGCCACAACGGGTATGGTATCTCATTTTTCTCACTAGGATGCGGTCATTTGTAAAACAGAGTTCCACTTTTCCCTGGTTCTCGTAAGACCATTTCTGTCACATGTTTCAGACTGTAGTATCTACCATCATGATATCTGAATCACAATATCGAAAACTCTTACCTTTATACTTGTTTGGGGTTTGACTGACATTAGTTTATATGGTAGTTATGATTCTCGTGGTCTTCTCAGGTTAAAAAGTGTAATGAACCATTTTCGAGGCAACAGGGAATTTGCTAGGCTACGAATCGGTCAGTTTCAACCTCCGTTTGACTTAGCACTTTCTCTCCCTCATGAAGATCATTGGTTCTAAATCAAGATATTATTATAATTGTAGGAATCGGAAAGCCTCCGGGACAAATGGATCCAAAGGCTTTCTTGTTGCAGAAGTTCAGCATGGCAGCTCGAGAACGGGTAAGCCTATGAGCAGTTATCGACATTGAAAACAGTGTGGCTTTAATCACCATAAAGAAATAGATTTATGTCTCCCTTGTGTGCTCTATGTTTCTGGAAAAGATGGATGGAGCTTTAGCAGAAGGGGTGGATGCTCTGAAGCTGGTTTTGTCTAAAGACTTTGGAGAAAGCTGGAGATTGTTCAATGTGGAACAGAAGTACAAACACTTGAGACAACATACAATCATTGCAGCTTGACCAAATGCTCTTTACTGTCTTCGATAAAGGAAGTGTCTTTTGTAGTAGGTTTTTGAATACCGGATAAGGAAGACTCATGTGCTCGTCAAGTCAAGCTCAAGTCATGTATAGATTTATGATCTTGTGCCCTCCCCCTTGTACCTGATTGTACAATTTGTTTTCATATAGTCTTTCTAGATTTCAGATTTTTAGAGTCGCTCTCCATTTCGGATTAATACGAAATTATCTGAATTAATCACACGGAATATGTACTTATTTTAGCGTTGACCTTTACTTGAATTAGTGAGTTTTATCCGACTCGAAATCCATAACAAGAATCTAGAAAATTAATAAACAAATGAGACATTAAAAACTGATTAGGAAGACGATAGGGGAAAGGGAGAGGGGGAGAGAGAATTAATGATATACTATTTGAGTTGTTGACGTTACATTTTCCGAAGTGGAGACTTTGATTTCCCAGTAATAAAAATGGGTTTTGGTATTTCTTCTCACTCTTCAGGAACGAAGCTATAGGTTGCTTGTAAAATGCCCGTCCGTAGTAGTACAATGCTAGTTATCTTCTTCAAAACCCTTATTAGAACTTCCCTAACACACACAGCCACACTATGGCTAACAAAACAACAGGTGTGTTTTCGTTACGACCAACAATGATACACATCTCGACCTTCTCTTGAAAACAGAGACAGAGAAGGCCTCTATCTCTGACGTGTATCGTTATTAGTTGTAATGAAAACACATCTTGTTGTTGTGTCAAAAGTCATAACTCTTGCATATGTATGTTTATTTTTGTTTTGTTTATTTTACAAAGACTAAATCTGCAAATAGATAGTGTTTCTCAAATCTCAAGTTGTGGAAAAATCACTGTCTTTTCTTTGTAGGTATAATTATGTTTTCTTTTGTACATACACACGTAAGTTGTTGTTGTTGTTTAAGCAACAACGATAACAACTTAGGAAAGGATCGTTGTTTTGTTTTGTAGGCTAACTCGGGAGATTAATATTAACACTCTACAATTTTGAGCCAAAGCGATATATGGAAGATCTATTATTCAAAATAAAAGAGTCATTTTAATACGGTCGTGACTGAGACGAGACGAATCCCCCACGCAGCCCGTAACAGAGTAAAAAATATGGCGACGGGATGCGACTTCCCGAAGATTCAAACCTTCGAGAGTGCTCTTTCTGCCGCCGAATTTGAGTCCGGATTTTGAACATAGGGGCTTGTGTCACTACATTATGCTTTGCTTTGCTCTGCTCTTGTAGGTATCACTGCCGTTCTCGGAGTTTATCAGATTCTGCAAGCAGCATATGATAAGCAAAGAGAATGGTTCCTGTGTTAATGCTATGTCTGCAGATTTTACTTCTATAGCTGAGGACCATATACCTGGACAAATATACCTAGCACAGGTTCAGATGCTTTCTAGTTTTCGTCTTTGTGCTTTTTGGTCTATGTATATTTTTCGCCCTTGGGGTTGAACTTTCATGTATGTGTATGTTTTTTTTTCCAGTTTCCAATTCTGAATGATGAGAAAGAAGAGAAGGTTCAACTCAAGATTCTGAGACAAGACTTCCAGACGGTAGGCGTAGTTCTTTTCGACTCTTGTTTCTACGTGTGCTGCTTAACTTGAAACTTTCTTAACATCAACTATCTGAATTGATGCAGCCCTCACCTTTAGTGGGAAAGTCACTGTCTTCTATCAATTTCTGGATGAATTCTTCACAAGCTCGATCAACTACTCACTATGATCCTCATCATAACCTTTTGTGCATAGTCTCAGGGCGTAAAAAAGGTTATTAGCCCATTGTTGTCCTTCACGTCAAAGTGTCAGGAAGTTGGTTCATGTTATTTCTGTCTTTAGTGGAATCAAATTGGTAATGTTATGGTCCAACTATAAACAACATTACTTCACAAAAAATTAAGGGCTTGTGGTTTCTAGAATGCCAATTCAGCTCGTTTGAAGTCAGTTTAAGGTTCATCTGAAATACTGGCATATTCAGTTATCATTTGACTATATGTTTTATGATTTCTTACATCTAAATTAATTTCAATCTTCATAATACAGTTGTCTTGTGGCCTCCTTCCGCCAGTCCCTCACTCTATCCGATGCCGATATATGGAGAAGAGTCAAACCACAGGTATCGTTATTCTTGGACTTTCCGTGTACTTTTCTTTGTGGTTACATCCTGGGAAAACTTGCCAATTTCTGGACCTAAGCAACTACATTGCCTATTATGTTTGTTGTTCATGTAGTTCGGTTGGTCTAGAAAATCCAAATTTATCTGATTATCCAAGGGCAGAGCATTCCCTGAAGCAGTCGCAGGAGGTTACTCTTGACGCTGGTGATGCAGTATTCATTCCTGAAGGCTGGTGAGTATACTCATATTTTCTCAGAAAAGCGCTCTTAGTAGCTCATAGTTTTGCATTTCAGGATAAGGTGAGTATTATAAGATATCCTACATCATCTGTGTCAAACTGTTTTTCCTAATCACTTGTAGTTATCATGTCTCTGTTTAGTCTGTGGGTTTGTATATGATATACCTTATGTCATATAGTATGCATGTGCCTACTTCAGCCTCTGATCCAGACGCTTATTGACATGGAAGTCCTGTAGGTTTTATCTAGACACAAACAAAGATGTTTGAAATGTTTAATTTGGTTAGCTAGTTAACTTGAATCATGCTAATGAAAGACTTCTTTGGTAGGAGAAGTACTTGTAATATAATTGTAAGTACTGAAATTGAAGCTTTGAGATTTTTGCGTTAGCCTCATAGATTCTCTGTGAGAACACTCAGTAGACAGGTTGATGTACTTCAGATTTAAGTATAATTTTACTTATGCAGGTTCCATCAGGTGGATAGTGATGACCTGACTATTGCTGTCAACTTTTGGTGGCAATCAAACATTATGTCTAATATGCCTGAACATATGGATTCATATTATCTGCGCCAAATCACAAGAAGGTCTTTATTACAAATCTTGGATTCTTATACAGAACATCTTGTCTTACCATTTTTGTTTTGTTGCCTAACCTCTATTCCTTTTTCTTGCATGTGTCTGGATTATGTGTCATACATTAAGATTGATAGACAGAGAAATGGTGTGTAAAGTTATCCTGTCTCAGCAGTAAAGATTGTTAGAGTTATGATATGTTTCCTATACTCGTCCTGATTTTGATCTAATCTTCTCACCTTTGCTTGTAACATGGACATTGACAGAGCCTGTTAGTTTCGAAGCCTTCATCAACTGATTTGAAGCAACTGTCTAAGCAGATTTACCAATCTCACATTGGGATGGCAGGTAATAAGACCCTGATGGTGTTTATTATGAGAAAACCTTCAATTGTTATCCTGACTTGGCTAGTGATGGAATGACTGCAGAAGGTGGGAATGGTAACTCAGAAAATGAAAGCGCTAAGAAAGGCCTCGGCACATTGTTTGATAGAACGTCATTGGATGATCTGGATCCTTCTGCTTGCCATGCTCTTCATGAGCTTGTTTCCTTAGTCCATGACCATGTTAATGCTGTTGATACAAGTACAGGACGGCAGTACACTTCACCTACACCTAGTTGTTCAGACCCAGCTACAGAGGGCAGAAAAAGCAAGATCCTGGTGAATGCATTGCCTTGTTTAGAAGATGATCGCATTGCCCATATGCTCTGGGATCTGGAAGCATTTAGACTTCGAGATGTACTCCTTGCAAGTTTACCCTGAAATGCTTTACTTTACTGTGCTTATCCTCACATGCTTATTTATGGATTTTGAAGGTTGATTTTGAGTTCCATATACATTTGTTTATTTTGGAATGTTGAAATAGGCTTTAAAGAAAGCAGCCGAGTCTCTTCTGGATGTAACTAGAAGTTCGCTTATCTGGCATGGAGGTCAGTGGCTTAACAATGGATCTCAGTGATTTAGGGTTTGTCTCCACATCCTACCATGATTACCAGTTTCTTCATAATCTCTTTGTTACTCTTTCAATATTTGTTGTGTAGCCAAGGCATCACTCAAGGTGTTAAAAGCTCAACGCGGGCTATTCGCCTAGCTGAAGGTAGACTAAGACGGTTAACAAACATGAATCCAGGTTCAGCCATCACTTCTAA
>NC_025692.1:5428963-5448012 GCF_000633955.1 Camelina sativa | reverse complement strand
CTACACCTAGTTGTTCAGACCCAGCTACAGAGGGCAGAAAAAGCAAGATCCTGGTGAATGCATTGCCTTGTTTAGAAGATGATCGCATTGCCCATATGCTCTGGGATCTGGAAGCATTTAGACTTCGAGATGTACTCCTTGCAAGTTTACCCTGAAATGCTTTACTTTACTGTGCTTATCCTCACATGCTTATTTATGGATTTTGAAGGTTGATTTTGAGTTCCATATACATTTGTTTATTTTGGAATGTTGAAATAGGCTTTAAAGAAAGCAGCCGAGTCTCTTCTGGATGTAACTAGAAGTTCGCTTATCTGGCATGGAGGTCAGTGGCTTAACAATGGATCTCAGTGATTTAGGGTTTGTCTCCACATCCTACCATGATTACCAGTTTCTTCATAATCTCTTTGTTACTCTTTCAATATTTGTTGTGTAGCCAAGGCATCACTCAAGGTGTTAAAAGCTCAACGCGGGCTATTCGCCTAGCTGAAGGTAGACTAAGACGGTTAACAAACATGAATCCAGGTTCAGCCATCACTTCTAAGCTCTCTTATTTTCAAGCTGTATACTTTCACGGTTAACTCCATTTTTACCTCATCGGTTGCTTCAATATGCAGGAGGTGGTTCATCAAACCAAGACAGAGGAAAAAGAACCAATGGTGGCTAAGAAAACGAGGAGGTTCAAGGAAGGGATCGTTAAAGGACGTTCCTTATGTTTCTTCACGGCCACTCGTTTCTCTAAGACCACCACAAGTTATCTTGCATAACGAGCTTAGCACTAGAAGCCTAGAAGGTGACGACATAAGAGAATATGAGAGCAAGCTCATCCGTAATACTACCATGAGTGTCTTTTGAATAAAAAAATAAAAAAATTGAGGAGAGAGACATGATAACTACAAGCAGATAAATTAAGACCCCTTTCAGATCCTCTCTTGCTTGGCTGTCACCATTTAATTGGTCAATTTAAAAACAAAAATAATTAATTAAATTAGATAACATCTTTATATTAAATATTAATAAAATCAATATAGCATCTTCATTTTGAAGGTTGACGGATAGACATGCCCTGAGAGGCAAAAGAGCACACGTGCAAGTGAGAATGCACCTGAGGAGGAAGCTTGAGTGAAGAAAAAGATATCTCTTAAGTGGTAACAAACTTTAGAGAGTATAAATAGTTAGTAGAGTCTATTGTAAAGAATCATCATGCGTAATCAGAATTGTGTGAGTTTGTTAGAGATCAGAGATTGCGTTCTCTGTTCTTAGAAGACGAGTCTGGAGAACTGTAACTCCATGCTTGTCGATTAGGGTTTGAGTTTGTAACTTGGATCGAGAGATAAGAGAGAAGAGTTTGTATTCTCAATCTTATCAGGTGATCATCACTCAGATCCCAATTTTCTCTAACCCTTTTTTTCAGAATCCGAGTCTAGCTTGAGTCTTACTAGCTTAAGAATCTATTTTGTTGATATGGAATTGTAATACTGATATCATTATTTTTGAGAAGCAGAGCAAGTTTCGTCTAGATTAAGCTACTAAACAAGATTATCCAATTCTACATCAAATCTCCTCCTGCAAGCTTGTTTCAGATACTATTGCAAACTTAGCATGAATTTGTGACTGTCTACTGAACTTGGTCCCAAATTCTATATATGCTAGTAAGTAACAACCAGGGTACTATACGAAACTGTATTGGAATGCAAGTACCCAATGTTTAAAATTTATTTTAAGAGTATGTGACTCGAGTGAGCATTGATGAATGTGAGGAAACATGTTAAAATCAGGTGCAGAAAAGGACTTAGCCAAGTGGAAATGACGAACAAGGAGGCAGCACATCAGGCGTGGTTGGATTACCACAAATCACAGAAGAAGATTGCAAGAGACACGACCAGACTGGTGGAGTTAGCTAATGAGTTCAGCCGCAGAATGGGACTTAGCATCCCTATAAATGTTCTTGGCAAGATGGGTCTCAAAAACGTTCATCGCTCCTGGTTCTGACAAGAAAAAAAAAACACTGAGAAATTGTCGTGACACTTCTATAAAGAGGTTCTAGTTCTACGTGTAAGTAAAAGTGTTCCATAAAGAGGTTCTAACGGTGAAAGTGAGTTATTATTATAATTCACAAACTTACGAGATTTTTACTGATGGCGCTAAAGACGTCAAATTATATTTTTAATATATAGTAATGGGTACCGTATAACAATGAAAGCATAAACAGAGGACTTTGTCGTGCAATATTCTTGTTTTAAAACTTGACGCAAGTTTCCCACGCCGACAAAGTGACATCCACTGTTACCGACTTAAGCTTAATTAACAATTGGTTATGACGAATAAAAGAGAGAGCTAAACACGAAAGTTTACATGTAACTATATATTTTAAAATTGCGTGGTAGTGGTATAAACGATATCATATCATATTAAGTTATTATTATGTTAAAATACTAATAACACATACAAACACGTAAGTTCACATCCTTTTTAATAAAACGAAGTACATGACTTCAAATTGATAGACCATATAATATTAATATGGGTTATAACTAAGATTAATTATTTGATAGGTTATATAGGTTAATTATTTGATAGGTTATATAGATTTAGGATTATGATCCTCTTAAACAGTATATTCCAAAGAATAAAATAAAATCTCAAAAAATATTTAACTAACAATAAATAGACAAAAAATATCTCAAAAATTAATAGAAATTAATCACGCTTCCGTAGATTACAAGTGATTTCTGACTATACTAAAAATTAAAATCTTACCTAAATTTTTATCAGAATTTTTTGACTGAATAACGGGTCAAAATTTGAATATTTAAATTCATTTCATATATTTCTTTTGTTGAATTGTATAGTTTTATATACTATAATAAACTTTTTAAATATTTTTTTTGGAATCTTTAAAAATAGTTTAATTTGATATTTTTAAGAATGTCATAAATATATGATAGATCAAAAAATTAAAAATTATAAACACTCTATTTTGATTTGTTATAGCATGGGTCAATAATACATCACTATAATATGAAAATGTTCAAGAAATATGATTTCTTGCTAGAACACGGTTTACAATTTCAAAAATATGATTTATCAGATTAAATTTAAGTTTGGAATAATGTTGTTTGGTAGGTTTTCTCGGTCACGATGATTTTGACAAACATATGTTACATATTTGGTCCTAAAATTAATATGCGCTATACTATATGTTAAATCATAGAATTAACAATCAAAATACAATATATAATTTTCAACACTAAACAAATCAAATAAAATTAACAAACAAAAATTAATTTTGTTATCACACAAATTAATTCGTGTTATACGGCGAGTCAAAATCTAGATATACTAGAATATATCTTACAGAATAGATGTTTATTTTCATAAGTCATATTCAGTATATAATTTCATGTCATAGTATTCCATCCAAAAAACCTTTTAAAACAAATAAAATAATCACATATACGATGTTTTAAGTAAAAATTACCAAATAAACAAAAAGAATGAATTTCAGCATGTGTTCTCATATTCTAGTGTAATTTTATATTATTGATGTGGTATAAACTGTTAGTGTGTTAAAAATACTAATAAAACATATTACAAACATGTAATTTATTTAATTTTTATTTTTAAAAAGTCAAATAGTAAATGTTACTATTTTGACTTAGAGACAACCAGAATTTTAAATCACAAAATAATATAAATCCCAAATGTGATTGTGTGTGACACAGTGTACCAACAAACAATTGACAATTTCCAATTTGGGCCTATTAGTTAAAAACTTATTTTGGTTTTGGGCCTAACACTATATAAGAATTTGGGCCTAATCGAAGGTTCGGATCGAATCTCTTATTCTCGCAAATCTCGCAATCGCAAACCCTAAAGAAGGATTCAAGGATTCATTCAAGATTTTCAAGGTATGTACATACCGGATGATCAGTTGTTGAATATTTTGCTTTTCTCTCTCGTTTTGTGTCTCTCAATTTTTGTTTTGTGATTTTACAGATGAGCAACGATTGGTACTTAATTGCTGGGTTACTTAAATTCGTATCCGACGGTCCCTGCACCGATCTGGCGTCGCCAAAATCTGATCAGCACAAATAACAGAAATGGCATGCTTGGCAAGAAGCTACGAGGCTGGACATGGACATGTGGGATGCGCTGAAAGAAGCAGAGTGGCTCTTAGGTCTGTCGTACCCTCCTCCACGTTCACGTCCACAGCCTGACGAGCCTGACGAGGAGTTGAAACTTCAAGAGCAAGCTCAGAGTACAAATTGGCTTTGGACGATCATATAGACACTACAACAAATATGCACATTGTTAACCAGAGAAAAACGCTATCATAGGTCTTTGATAGCGTTTTCATGAGCGCTGTTTTAGGGCACTGTTATTATATGTACCCCATATACAATAGCACTTATTACGTATGCTATGTTATAAAAATATAACATAGCTTTAAGAAATTGCTATATTATCAAGATCATAATTTTGAAAAAATTTATACAACATTTGTTTTTTCGTGCTATGTTATAGTTTTATAGCATAGCTCTAATAAACTGCTGTATTATCAAGATTATAATTTTGCAAAAATTTATACAATATTTAATTTTTCGTGCTATGTTATACATATCTAATATAGCTGTTGCGAAATGCTGTTTTATCTTGTTTACTGTGCTATGGTATATTCTTTTATCATAACGTTTACCTGTACTTTTATAGCATTTTCTGATATGTGATTATAGCACACATAACCTGTTTTATAAAATCTCATAAAATCTGATTAATAAACGTCTCAGATCCAAAATACATAACAAAAGTCTCAAGAACATCAGTTTACCATCAAAGTCTCAAGAACATCCAAAATAAACAAGCAATCTCAAGTACTTAACATTACACAATAAAACCATCAGTTTAAGACATAATGACCTTGTTCTCTGGCCAAGCAATGCAGGAGCTAAGTGCATCTTCAATAATCTCTATTTCATCGGATGGCCTCCAAACTTTTACATTTTTCACCTTCACAACATCTATCCACACTTTAACTGCATTAGAACCCAAGCGAGTAAAGTGAACCTTATGTTCTGGATCATTTGTTCCCCATCGTCCTTCAGCCACAACCCTATTCTTTTCAGTTAAATCCATCAACTTGCACTTCTTATTCTCCTTGGAAATAACTTTATTAATGCGCTGCCATGTTTACAATATAAACCATCAGTCATCATATAATTAACAAAAACAACTTCATAACATATGAAAACACTTACTGGAGACTTCCTGAGAGGAGACTGTGATGGTAAAGTATTCTTTATTGGTGATATTGGACCCGTTGCATCATCAACAGGAGACTCAGAACCAGATGCAGACTTAGAAGACATAGATGCAGATTTGGCCTGCGATGCAGCCTTTGAAGCTGTTGCTGAAGTTTTGGACTCTGTAGCAGACTTAGAAGCTGTGGCTGCAGACTTGGCCTTTGATGCAGACAAAGAAGCATGTGATGTAGCATTCTGACCAGTTGGAGTTGAGGGATTTTCAAAATCAACCTTACTCAGGGGCCAAGATACGTAAGCCATCAAACAGTCCTCAAGAAATGACATTTCAGCTGTAGGTCTCCATAGTGATGTATCAGGCTGCTTTACTGAATCCACAAATACTTTAACTGCTTTTGGTCCAAGAGGAATTCCGTTAACCAACGCACTTGGTTCTTGTGTCTCCCAACGCCCCTCAGCAACAATGACGTCACCCTTAGACAAATCCAATAGTTTACATTTGTTTCCTTGTATACCCTGTTAAACACAATCAGTAAACAAATCCAATATAATTAATTAGCATTATAGACAGGGGTAATACATTGCTAACACATTGCTAGAAATTATAAATACCATAGGGGCAATGTCTTCCATTTGGATGTTGTTGTCTACCAGTCTACACTTATCAGTTGGCCATGCGATTATATGTCCAACAGCTTCTTTCATATGAAAGATCTTTTGTGCAGGTCTCCATAGAAATGCATCTGGTTTATATGCAGCTTCAACTAACACTTTGAGATCATAAGGGCCAAGACGACAGTCATTCACTATGTCATCCGGATCAGAAGAAAGAATCCGACCCTCACCAACATTTTCATCAATGTCAGACCAATCAACAAACACACACTTAGGATGTGCTCTTTTGTTTACACTCTGCAACAATTTCATGAGCAACTAAGAATCATAAACGACACTAAGAAGAATCACTTAGCTGATATGAAAAGAAGTAAGAATATGTTACTCTTGCAGCTGAGTTTTCATCCATTTCAGCTTCTGGTCTCTGTAACATAAACAAAAATAACATCAATTTATATTACTCTAACTGGCTGATGAATAGTAGAGAACTCTTAAGTATCTAACCTGATTCTTGATTCTGCCAAGTTCACTTTCCAAGGCATTGACCTGTTTTACTAATTTTACTTGCCGCTCTTCCATTTCAGCCATACACTTGCTCTGCATTTGTAAACAAGCTAATTTGGTCTTACTCATGCCTCTACCCATTGCCCTCAGCCTACCAGAATTGTCAGGTCCTAAAAGCTTGGCGAGGTGATCTTCATCTGGATTTGTTAAAAATGCTGGAGCATCACTTCCACCAATTTCAGCTGCTTTTTGCTGAAAAACATAAAGACAGTTTCAGGTTTTACTAGTCGATAACACACTATTTACTGGTGTACAACTCTATTCAGACTTACAATCAAATCAGCTGCATTCGTATCTACTGGTGTACCATCCTTTTTGGTGCGAGACTTGATCCAAACATCTAGTCTTGTCACGCTGGAAGGATCTTCACTTTCAGCTTTCTGTTCCAGAAAACAAAATTTCAGTAACAGTACAAGCACTATGTATAATAATAAACAACATAGTTGTAGTATATATGCTTGCCATTTCTTCTGTTAGTCTGCTGATCCCTTTACGACTAGTGGTGTGAGGTATCTGATTCTTTCTTTTTGCTTTATATTTCTCACTCACGGCCTAATAATNCGAGAGAGAGAGAGAGAGTGTGTCGAGTTTTTGGGTTTTTTTTTTATTTGGCGATTAAGTGAATAATTTCACTAAGTATTGGCGGACAAAAGTCACTTTTGTTTCCCGCTACATAATTTTCCTATCATAGCGTTAATAAGATGCTATTAAAAAGTAAGCGAAAAAAAATCTCATCTTTCATAGCAGTGACGGAAAATGAGCTATATCCGTCTGCTATCAATGTACATATTTGTTGTAGTGAGATCGTTATCTATCAGCCCTCTTCCTAATTTTGTTGTGCAATTTTTATTGCTCTCCTTGTACATCCGAGTTGGTTACCTATCTGGCGCACAAACAATATGTGCCAAAAGTATTTGGTTTCCAAACAAGGATCCTCGTCTTAAGCAACTAGCAGACCTTCTTTACCTCAACAAGGTCATCAATGCAGCTAGAACCCGGTCAGAGTGGAACACTGTCTTATCCTCATCCAAAGCCGCCATTGAGTGTGGTGTTGATTCCTCTACCGTCTTATTTATGTCTCAAGTAGAAGTGTATGTTCATCTACATCTAGTTGATGAAGCATCGAAAGTCTTTGAAAAGGCTCCACCTCTGTTTTGTACAAATCGAATAGTCTTTGGCATGACTGCTCCACATATTGTGGAGCATGTCATAAAGATATTTTCAGAAGCAAAGGAGGTCTCCAAAGTTGGTTATGGGACTACTTCTGCTCTACTTAAAAGAGACAATGCAGGTAATCACGTGGAGGAGGGTACGACAGACCTAAGAGCCGATCCTAATGTTTATAGTGCATAATCTTGAGTGATTCTTGGATTCAGATTCTCAGATTCTTTAAGCAGGTCTTGGCCAGATTATGCACTATGGCATATCCATAAAAGTAATATGTCTGGTGCACATATTATATATATAATTAATAATTTAAAACTTATGCAATTCAGATTCGGGCGGTGGAAGAGTGTTGCATGGACCATAAGTGACGAATTTGAACATGTGTATGACATGTAGCTAGCATTAGAAGAGGAGAGAATTAGATAGATATACGTATTATATAATAATAAATATTAAATATTAAATAATTTTTACATTGTTTTGAATTTACATTTCTAAAATGTCACACAAATTTAAACTGTATATGAAATAAACTACAAAGAAGATAATAAGATGTTTACTAAGTTATTCTTCATTAATATTTTCTTAATTCAGATTTATTTTTACAGTTTAAAATGATGATTTTTTTGTTTTAAAGTTAAAATGGATTTAGAAGGATTAAAATAGAACTGAATGAAGATATTTTACTTGAAAGCCAATAATATGGAATAAGGAAAATGCACCAATCATGATGAAGAATAAACACATGTACGAAAGAGAAAGACACTACTAAATAGTTTGTAATTCTTAGACTAATGAATTAATGATTATTGTTCCACTAAACATAATTATACCTTCCAACTCTAGTTATTAAAAATAATTTTATTGTATATTTGGATATAAAATCTTAATTTTGAAATTATGATTGGTTTATATTTTAATTTTTAATTTTTAATTTTTTAAGCACAAATTAGTTTTGATTTTCTTTTTTGTCGTCTAATAAATCATAAAAGCAATGTCGAACTTGGAAGGAAACAAGAAGCAAAGACAAAACCAGAATAATTAAAACGCCTCATTTCTCACTTGATGATGGAACCAAGAAGGCTTTCCAAGTGAAAGATAAGACTGAAATCTACCATCTCTCGTTACACTCTTCGCGATCGCAAAGGCAACTGTGTTTGCCGAGCTCGCCACTGCAGTAGTTCTCCATGATGAAAACTTGAAAAGATTCTCGTGTATACTGCTCAAAAGAAGACTGAACCGTGGCCAAGCTACAGGGTTGTTTATCGCCTCAATGACCATAGCATTATTCAAAGCAATTTCCACTTTAGCAATCCGAAGTATCATTAATTTTGATTTGAATTGATTTTTTTTTTTACTTTTCTAGATTTTTTTATTATCTTTCAGCGTTTTCTGTTTTTTTAATTAATTATATTTATTTAATTAATTAATTTTAATTAAAATTTTCTAACGGCAATTGAATGTAATTTTTTACATATTTTAAAGTTAGTTTCATATTTGTACTTCTCAACTAATATAGTAGGATGAACCTAGAGTAGCAAGAGCCGTGAATTAATCTTGCAAACATCTTTCATCAATCATCATGCAACCAAAAAAGCACAATTATTTCGAGTAGCGAGAGCCTGTGAATCAATATTGAACCTGCAATCGCTTCACTCTCCATCAGAGGCTTTCCCTTTCTAACTGATTATCTAATTTGTTAGGCCGATGGATCTTGACTATGTTCATGCACCATAAATGGTATTGGTTAGATTCTTGGGTCAAAATGGTAGATGGATCTTAACTGATTTTTTCATCCACCTTATAATAATACTCGTACTGACTGTCTAGCTAAAAAGGGTTCTCCTCTAAGAAAAACTGATCGTTTTTTTTAACTTAAATGAATAAATTTATTTTGCGGTAAAAAATGTAAAACAGAACTAAATTAGAAATGATTCCCAAATGATTCCCATGTCCTTATTGATTTACAATTTTTGTAAGAAATCATTTTTCATAGTTTAAAATATTAATTAAATAGTTTTTATGTTGTTATTTTCTATTTTTATTTTATTATAAACCAGAAAAAAAATCATCTATATATCAATCTCCAATATGCATAACTTAAATTCTAAATTAGTATTCTTTTAATTGATAGTATTACTTAAGGTTAATAATATATTAAACTAATTTTTTTTACTTAATACAATAATATATTATTTAAAGAATATAGATTTTAAAAGTTAATTTTATTTTTTTATAATTTTATGCTAAGTAGTTTTGTGCTTACTTGTGTTAAATAAGAGATATATTTTTTTTGCTTAAAATGTGTTATGTAATTATGAAAATATTATTGCTATTAAAATTTATGAATTTATTATTTTTAACTTTTAAAAATAAATATAATTGATTAATGCAATTGAATATACTTCAAATTTAAATTGACATTTTATAAAAATTATTAAGAAATATAAATATAAGATTTTTAATTAAAATAAGAATATTATATCGATGGGTATCTCATTTTTTTTTTTTTTTTTTTTTTTTTNTGTAAAATTTATTCGAAAAAAATGTTTTTACATCAAGTGCTACAAAATCTTAAGGTGTTTGTTTAAAGTGTTTAAAGTTTAAAACAGAACAGGTAATCTACAAACAAGAACAACTTTTGATCATGAATTAGCGTGTTGCTAACCACTTAGCCATGTAGTCCAAGTGATCTCTGTTAGTTGGAAGAGAGAGTAACCGGTTGCGGATAAGACTGTACAAATGTTTAAGAAACAGAGCAGGTAGTACCGATGGTTCCCCATGGCGGCGATTATTTCGTCTTTTCCAAAGAGTGTGGATGGATGCCTGGAAAGCATACCGCGGTAAGAACAGAGTTGTCTTCTCCAAGGAAGTGTCTGTGAGAAGAGCCAAGTTTGTTGTCCAGTCTGTGGAGAACTGGTGTGCTAGGAGCTTCGAGGTGAGACCAGTCCAAACTGCAGTCGAGTAGGGACAAGAGAAGAAGAGGTGGTTTCTTGTTTCCAGCGGTGCATGACACAAAGAGCAGGAGATATCTACCTGCGCGTGCCAGTGTTGCATCCTATCTCCGGTTGCTAAGCGATTAAGAGTGGCTAACCAAACAATGAAAGAGAACTTTGGCGTGGCGTGAGAAAACCAGACTTCCGCCACCCACGACACCCTCTGCCTCGGGTGTCGAGTATTCTCCCAGGTTTCTTTGGTGGTGAACTTTGTCTTGAATTGACCACCTTTGCCTTTCCAGAGGACTACATCTGCTTCTTCGACAAGTCCTCTGCTGCGAATGTTTGCCAGAGCTGTCTCGAACTGATTCAGGTGTTCCACTATGTGCGGTTGTTGGCGGTGAGAGAGAGCTTCCGCTACCGTTGCATGGAGAGTGATTCCCATATCAATAGTACCCCTTGGCCCGGTAATGTCAATTAAGCATCCCAGTGGCGACCAACTATCATGCCAAAAAGAGACTGTTTCTCCATTCTTAACCTCATACCGAACCAAATTGACTGCTAAACGGCGATATTTAAGTGATTATAAATATTAAATAATATATTAGAATTTCCTCACTCTGTGCTGAAAATTTATAGCCATCAAAATTTCTCCCTACAGAGCAGACAAGACAGAAGTTTGGAAGAAATAATCAACGAACATAATTGGTGGTATAATGGTATTAGTATACTCTTGGAAATAGTAAGATGTAACGAAATACATGTTTGGTTCAAATAATGTGTCTTAATTTTCATTGTATATTTCTTTACTTTAATTTCTATTTTAAGCCGTTGAGATATTGACGGTGGGTAATATGTAGGTTTCCTATATATGTGAAGACAAATGGTTTGAAACTCACCCATCACTACGTCTCAGCCACTGAAATTTACATACCAAATATAGTTTGGAGATTTGCATTATAAAGGCTACACCGTACATAAACAAATTAATAGAAAGAAGAAGAACACAGTTTGTAAAATAATTTTCTTTTTTGTTGGTAAGAAGAATATGGTAACATGCGATACAGAAAGAGTTGCGGTGAAAGCAAAGCGAAAAGAGCTAGGCATATCATGCATGCTCAACACGGAGGTTGGTGCAGTTCTTGCGGTCATTCGTAGACCTCTTGCTGAAAGTTACCTTTCTTCCCAAGAAACAGACCATTGTAATTCATCTGTCCAACATTCCTTAAAATCTCTTAGAGCCCTTATCTTTAATCCTCAGCAGGAATGGCGCACCATCGATCCTTCGGTTTATCTATCACCTTTCCTTGAAGTTATTCAAAGCGATGAGATCCCGGCTAGTGCCACAGCCGTTGCCCTTTCGTCCATCTTAAAGATCCTTAAAATCGAGATTTTCGATGAGAAAACACCTGGTGCTAAAGATGCTATGAACTCAATTGTTTCGGGGATTACTAGTTGTCGTTTGGAGAAAACAGATTTGGTTTCTGAAGATGCTGTGATGATGAGGATTCTTCAAGTTTTAATCGGAATCATGAAGCATCCATCCTCTGTATGTTAATTTCTCCTCAATTCTTTGTTTGCCTTTATCTTTTACCCCTTTACTTAATGAAAAAAAAAAGACATGTTAGTAAGTTGTGAATAAAACATGATTTATTAGAAGACACGTTAATAAGTTGTGAATAAAACAGGATTTACTAGAAGATCAAGCGGTTTGCACAATTGTCAATACATGTTTCCAAGTGGTACAACAATCTTCTGGGAGAGGAGATTTGTTGCAACGAAATGGAAGATACGCAATGCACGAGCTGATTCAGATAATCTTCTCTAGATTACCTGATTTTGATGTAAGAGGAGATGAAGGTGGTGAGGATACAGAATCTGATACTGACGAAATCGACATGAGTGGCGGATATGGAATCAGATGTTGCATCGACATTTTCCATTTCTTATGTTCTTTGCTCAATGTAGTTGAGGTTGTCGAGAACTCCGAAGGGACAAATGTTCACACTGCCGACAAAGATGTCCAGATTTTTGCTTTGGTTTTAATCAATAGCGCGATTGAGTTAAGCGGTGATGCTATTGGGCAACACCCAAAGCTTCTTAGGATGGTTCAAGACGATCTGTTTCACCATTTGATCCATTATGGAGCTTCTTCAAGCCCTCTCGTGCTATCTATGATCTCTAGTTGTATACTCAATATCTATCACTTCCTTCGCAAGCAAGTCCTCTGTTTTTATTACATTTAAACCTAAATATGTTTTTCCTTACCAACTTAATTTAACAATGGGTTGATTTATTAGGTTCATGAGGCTACAACTTGAGGCTTTCTTCTCTTTCGTGTTGTTGAAAGTTACAGCTTTGACAGGCTTCCTTCAGCTACAAGAAGTTGCTCTTGAAGGACTAATCAATTTTTGTCGACAACCCGCTTTCATAGTTGAAGCTTATGTTAACTACGATTGTGATCCGATGTGTCGAAATATTTTTGAAGAGACCGGAAAAGTTTTGTGCAGGCACACCTTCCCTACCTCTGGTCCTTTAACCTCTTTACAAATCCAAGCCTTTGAAGGTCTTGTGATCTTAATTCACAACATTGCTGATAATATGGATAAAGAAGAAGATGAAGGTGATGAAGAAAATGATCAATCCAATATTATTAAGCCAACCCCTGTTGAGATTCATGAGTACATACCATTTTGGATAGAAAAGCCAAAAGAGGATTTTGAGACATGGGTAGATCATATAAGGATAAGGAAAGCGCAGAAGAGGAAGCTAGCTATTGCTGCAAATCATTTCAACAGAGATGAGAAAAAGGGTTTGGAGTATTTGAAGTATAACTTCTTAGTCTCAGATCCTCCTGATCCAATGGCTTTAGCTTCATTTTTCAGATTTACACCGGGTTTGGATAAGACAATGATTGGAGATTACCTTGGAGATCCTGAAGAATTTCATCTTAGTGTTCTAAGAAGCTTTACACATACATTTGAGTTCACGGGTATGAATCTTGATACCGCATTGAGGACATTTCTTGAGTCATTTCGGTTACCGGGAGAGTCACAAAAGATTGAACGTATGATTGAAGCTTTCTCTGAGAGATTCTATAAACAACAATCATCTGATATTTTTGCAAGCAAAGATACTGTTCATATTTTGTGTTACTCGCTTATAATGCTCAACACAGATCAACATAATCCTCAAGTTAGGAAGAAAATGACAGAAGATGAGTTTATACGCAATAACCGAGCGATTAACGCGGAAAATGACCTTCCAAGAGAATACCTCTCAGAGCTTTTCCAGTCCATTGCAACCAACGCATTCGCTCTATCGACACATTCAGGTCCGGTGGAAATGAATCCAAACAGATGGATTGAGTTAATGAACCGAACTAAGACGACACAACCCTTTAGCATGTGCCAGTTCGATCGAAGAATAGGAAGAGATATGTTTGCAACCATTGCAGGTCCATCAATAGCAGCTGTTTCTGCATTCTTTGAGCATTCAGATGATGATGAAGTGCTTCATGAATGTGTTGATGCTATGATTTCTATAGCTAGAGTTGCTCAATATGGCCTTGAAGACATTCTTGATGAGCTCATCGCTTCTTTTTGTAAATTCACAACGTTATTAAACCCTTACACTACACCAGAAGAAACTCTGTTCGCATTTAGTCACGATATGAAACCAAGAATGGCTACTCTAGCGGTTTTTACACTCGCTAACAACTTCGGTGATTCTATCAGAGGAGGGTGGAGGAACATTGTGGACTGCCTCTTGAAACTCAGAAAGCTTCAACTTCTTCCACAGTCTGTCATTGAGTTTGAGACAACAGATGATGAGACCTTAAACAATGGTGGATCAGAACCTGACATAAACAATTCTTTGAACCAAGACACAAAGTTTAACAGACGACAAGGTTCTAGTCTTATGGGTCGGTTCTCACACTTCTTGGCATTAGATAGTGTGGAAGAATCTGTGGCTCTTGGAATGAGCGAGTTTGAACAAAATCTTAAAGTCATCAAACAATGCAGGATTGGTCAAATATTTAGCAAGAGCTCGGTGTTGCCAGATGTTGCGGTCTTGAATCTAGGCCGTTCTTTAATCTATGCAGCTGCTGGAAAAGGACAAAAGTTTAGTACTGCGATAGAGGAGGAAGAGACAGTCAAATTCTGTTGGGATTTGATCATAGCTGTTGCATTGTCTAACATCCACCGGTTCAATATGTTTTGGCCAAGTTACCATGAATATCTACTCAATGTTGCAAATTTCCCGCTTTTTTCGCCTATTCCGTTTGTCGAAAAAGGGATTCCGGGTTTATTTAAGGTATGCATCAAGATCCTTGCTTCTAACCTTCAAGACCATCTACCAGAGGAGTTGATTTTTAGGTCCTTAACGATAATGTGGAAGATAGATAAAGAAATTATTGAAACATGTTACGATTCAATAACCGAGTTCGTTAGCAATATCATTACAAACTACTCTAGTAATCTGCAAACCAATATTGGGTGGAAAAGTGTTTTACAACTACTTTCTTTGTGTGGAAGACATCCAGAGACCAAAGACCAAGCAGTCGATGCTCTCATTAGTTTAATGTCGGTTAACGCCATACATCTCTCACAGTCAAGTTACGCTTATTGCATCGATTGTGCCTTTAGTTTTGTTGCTCTAAGAAATAGTTCTGTTGAGAAGAACTTGAGAATATTGGATCTCATGGCAGAGTCAGTGACAATGCTGATAAAATGGTACAAAACCGCCTCTTCTGATACTTCAAATAGCTACAGTCCGGCGAGCAACACAAGCAGTTCATCATCTATGGAAGAAAACAGCTTGAGAGGGGTTAACTTTGTTCATCATCTTTTCCTAAAACTCTCTGAGGCTTTTCGAAAAACGACCCTTGCACGCCGAGAAGAGATAAGAAACAAAGCAGTAACGTCTCTTGAAAAAAGTTTCAACATGGGCCATGAAGATCTTGGATTTACGCCCTCGGGGTGTATATATTGCATTGACCATGTCATATTCCCAACAATTGATGACTTGCATGAGAAGCTTCTAGACTATTCAAGGCGGGAAAACGCGGAAAGAGAGATGAGAAGCATGGAAGGGACTTTGAAGATAGCGATGAAAATGCTCATGAACGTCTACTTGGTTTACTTGGAACAGATTGTAGAAAGTGCTGAGTTTAGAACCTTTTGGTTAGGAGTGTTGAGGAGAATGGATACGTGTATGAAGGCGGATTTGGGAGAGTATGGAGACAACAAACTTCAAGAAGTTGTGCCTGAACTCTTGACCACAATGATCGGTACCATGAAGGAGAAAGAGATTCTAGTGCAGAAGGAAGACGATGACCTATGGGAGATTACTTATATTCAGATCCAGTGGATTGCTCCATCACTCAAGGATGAGTTATTTCCCGATGAAGAGATTTAGACTTGTACTACTGTATATAGATGTAATTTCTGATTTAATTATCATATGTTAATTAGCTTTAAGAAAGCCAATGAGATTCTCGTTATGTTTTCAACGAATTTCAAGCGTCAACTTAATGGTAATAATCCTTTCTAAATCAACCCCCAAGTGTAATTCAATCACCAAAGTAATTTTCATTTTTTAGGCGTGATTGCATTGCCATATGAAATTATGCAGCTTGAGAATGATAAGGTTGACTAGTTTTGTGAATGGTAGCCAAATTTCAGATTTGGTGAATTGCTCTGTATTTACGAATGGTTAAAAAAAAATTGGGATTCATATATGGGAAACTAAGCGAATTAAAGTAAACTCTAGTGTTTATATTTTAAAAATATATAAATTTCTATGTAAGTTATTAGAAAATATATAATGAGAAACTGTAATGCTGTATTCCAAAATATACATATATGAAAAAACAATTTAGCATTGAAAAAATAATAATAAAAAAAAATTATAATAATCTAATCTTGGAAGAAAATATTATTTTGTCGTTAATGGAAATAAATAATTTAATTAAACATTTAAGACCTTTGGTAATTAATTTGCCTACTTTAAAAATTTAATGTAATACACTTCAAAATCTGACTCATCGTTCATGTATGACAGATTTTCTACTATCTTTGTTCATTTGAATAATCTAAAACATAGCATTACAAATAAAATAATAGTAAATAATAAATTTCGCATTTGGCTAATAATTACCTAGTATGGATATATGGATATTAGACACCGAATTAACTGCTGTATTAGATAAGATTAGCAGATTTTATAACCATAAAAAGACAAAGAACACCACACACCCTATTAAAACATGGGTCAACGTGGAATAAATCTCTAACAGTATTTACCACTTTCTTTGGCCATCTCCATCTATATATATACAACCATACTCTCCAATTACTCTACAAAGAGAACTGAGAAGATCAAAGAAAAAAAAACACAAAACATAGCTTTTGAAATTATGGAGGGTGCAATAACAAACTCTTCCTCGTCGTCACCAAAGGGCCGCGGAGTAAATTTCTCGGCCCCGAGAAACTTTGGTGTAAAACTAAGAAAAAAATGTAAAGAAACCTTCTTTCCCGACGATCCATTCAAACCGATTGGGCAAGAGCCAAACGGTTTGATGAAAACAAAAAAGTTGTTGGAGTATTTTGTTCCAGTCTTTGAGTGGCTCCCAAAGTACAATATGCAAAAACTAAAGTACGATGTGCTGGCCGGGATCACCATCACCAGTCTTGCCGTTCCTCAGGGAATAAGTTATGCTAAGCTCGCCAGTATTCCTCCCATCATAGGCCTATGTGAGTTCCCTTCCCTTTTTTTTTTCATTAGGCAACATCATTGTTATATGAATCATTGCATCCAATGAGAACATTCGTTAAGATTTTTTTTTATAAACGGTAAATCATGTTTCTTAAAGTGATGTCGATTTTGCAAATCAACAAATAAACTATTTATGTGTTCATATTAATTTTTTTTCTTCTAAAAAACGCGTTCTGCAATTAATCTGATTTTAGTCTACCACTCAGGTTATACTATATATGGTACCAGTATGATTCTGATTTTTTAAAAAATCTCCATATTACTAAGAAGTTGTATATGCTTTAAAATATTGATTCTGAATATAAACAGGATGAGGCCATTCGAGTTTGATTTTTCAAGAGTATCTTTAAAAAAAATAATTAGTATAAAAATATTAATTACATATCGTTTCTTAAAAATTTTGTTTTATTTTATTTTTGACAAATCATTTCTGAAAACTTCCATATATACTTGATCCTTATCAATATAATTCAAATCTAAATATTTTTCATGTTTTTCTTGTGAGACTAAAATAGGTAGATGAACCTTAAATAAAAATGATATTGGCAGTACATCGTTGTCCACACAAACTGACACTCGGTGTTGCCCAACTGTACTTGTCTCAATTTATTTCTCTTCTATTTTGTTATATGAACCAACAATAAGGAACTCCCGTATAAGGTTAATTTATACAGTATATTCCAAGTAAGAAAGTATAGTACAATCGCTCTAATAGATTTAAAATATTGAACATATATCTAATATTCCCATTTTTTCTTTGAATAAAACAAATTACGGGTATTCAGATTCAAGCTTTGTGCCGCCATTTGTGTACGCCGTGTTTGGAAGTTCAAATAATCTAGCGGTGGGAACAGTCGCAGCATGCTCTTTGCTGATCGCTGAGACATTCGGTGAGGAGATGTCCAAAAATGATCCTGAGCTCTACCTTCATTTGATATTCACCGCCACTTTCGTCACCGGTATATTCCAATTTGCTATGGGATTCCTAAGGTACATATATGTGGAAAACACTCTATCTTTACGTAAAAATAAACGTTTTTAACTTTATTACTTAAAAGAAACAAAAATATATATATGTAGGTTGGGGATATTGGTGGATTTCTTGTCACATTCGACCATAACGGGCTTCATGGGCGGTACCGCAATCATCATTCTCCTCCAACAACTTAAGGGCGTCTTTGGTTTAGCTCATTTTACGCACAAAACCGACGTCGTGTCAGTTATCCACTCAATCTTAGACAACCGCGCTGAGGTCATCTCTCTTTCCTTTTTCTTTAAAAATATATAATTACAAGAAATTTAAACCAATTGCTAATTGTGTTACCCTGGGAGGGTGTTACTTGGTGCAGTGGAAGTGGCAAAGTACATTGGCTGGGGTCTGCTTTCTTGCATTCCTACAATCCACTCGATACATTGTAACTTTTCTTCTTTTCTTTATTTCATTTATTTAAGTCTTTTATCCACTTAGTAAAAAAAACTATTTGATTTGGACCTTTCAAGATCTTCCACTTTTCTTTTCTCTATTTATTATTGTAATCACTACTGATCACCTTTTAACATACCACTTTGAGTTTGATTTTTCGGAAAATAATAATTTAGATACTATGTTACCTTATTTTCACATAAGCACCCTTTCACATATGTTAAAAGTCAAATGCCTCTTCTCAAATTAAATGTTTCACTAGAATTAATATGATTGAAAATTTGTAACTATTGCAGAAGCAGAGGT
>NC_025692.1:5412939-5423028 GCF_000633955.1 Camelina sativa | reverse complement strand
ATATATATATGTAGGTTGGGGATATTGGTGGATTTCTTGTCACATTCGACCATAACGGGCTTCATGGGCGGTACCGCAATCATCATTCTCCTCCAACAACTTAAGGGCGTCTTTGGTTTAGCTCATTTTACGCACAAAACCGACGTCGTGTCAGTTATCCACTCAATCTTAGACAACCGCGCTGAGGTCATCTCTCTTTCCTTTTTCTTTAAAAATATATAATTACAAGAAATTTAAACCAATTGCTAATTGTGTTACCCTGGGAGGGTGTTACTTGGTGCAGTGGAAGTGGCAAAGTACATTGGCTGGGGTCTGCTTTCTTGCATTCCTACAATCCACTCGATACATTGTAACTTTTCTTCTTTTCTTTATTTCATTTATTTAAGTCTTTTATCCACTTAGTAAAAAAAACTATTTGATTTGGACCTTTCAAGATCTTCCACTTTTCTTTTCTCTATTTATTATTGTAATCACTACTGATCACCTTTTAACATACCACTTTGAGTTTGATTTTTCGGAAAATAATAATTTAGATACTATGTTACCTTATTTTCACATAAGCACCCTTTCACATATGTTAAAAGTCAAATGCCTCTTCTCAAATTAAATGTTTCACTAGAATTAATATGATTGAAAATTTGTAACTATTGCAGAAGCAGAGGTACCCAAAGCTGTTTTGGGTATCAGCAATGGGTCCAATGGTGGTCGTCATTGTGGGTTGTGTAGTTGCTTTTCTGGTAAAAGGAACAGCACATGGGATCCAAACTGTGAGCAATTTCAATACTCACATGCCAAACATAATTAATTAAAATTGTGTGAACATGTTTTAAGACTTTGAGCAACTAGGGTTTCTATTAATTTGTATGTTTCTGCATACAGGTTGGGCCTTTAAAGAAAGGACTAAACCCTCCTTCTATTCAACATTTGAACTTTGAATCCAAGTATCTAGGGATGGTTTTAAAGGCCGGGATCGTCACTGGCCTCATCGCTCTCGCCGTAAATAACTATATCCACCATATTTTTTTTGGCTCATCATATTTGACTATATAGAATATGTATGATTTAATAAAAAGACGAATGGACAATTTTCAGGAAGGGATAGCAATCGGAAGAAGCTTTGCTGTAATGAAGAACGAACAAACTGACGGGAACAAAGAGATGATAGCATTTGGTCTTATGAACGTAGTTGGCTNCTACTGATCACCTTTTAACATACCACTTTGAGTTTGATTTTTCGGAAAATAATAATTTAGATACTATGTTACCTTATTTTCACATAAGCACCCTTTCACATATGTTAAAAGTCAAATGCCTCTTCTCAAATTAAATGTTTCACTAGAATTAATATGATTGAAAATTTGTAACTATTGCAGAAGCAGAGGTACCCAAAGCTGTTTTGGGTATCAGCAATGGGTCCAATGGTGGTCGTCATTGTGGGTTGTGTAGTTGCTTTTCTGGTAAAAGGAACAGCACATGGGATCCAAACTGTGAGCAATTTCAATACTCACATGCCAAACATAATTAATTAAAATTGTGTGAACATGTTTTAAGACTTTGAGCAACTAGGGTTTCTATTAATTTGTATGTTTCTGCATACAGGTTGGGCCTTTAAAGAAAGGACTAAACCCTCCTTCTATTCAACATTTGAACTTTGAATCCAAGTATCTAGGGATGGTTTTAAAGGCCGGGATCGTCACTGGCCTCATCGCTCTCGCCGTAAATAACTATATCCACCATATTTTTTTTGGCTCATCATATTTGACTATATAGAATATGTATGATTTAATAAAAAGACGAATGGACAATTTTCAGGAAGGGATAGCAATCGGAAGAAGCTTTGCTGTAATGAAGAACGAACAAACTGACGGGAACAAAGAGATGATAGCATTTGGTCTTATGAACGTAGTTGGCTCCTTTACTTCTTGCTATCTGACAACAGGTAAATAACAAGTAAATCCAGAGCCAAAGATCTTTGATATTAGGTCTCAATATTAAATCTATCTTTAACTAATATGGCCGGATATATTCAGGGCCATTTTCAAAGACGGCAGTTAACTACAACGCTGGGACAAAGACACCAATGTCTAATGTAGTGATGGGCATTTGCATGATGCTTGTGCTTCTCTTCCTAGCGCCTCTATTCAGTTACACACCACTGGTTGGTCTTTCAGCTATCATTATGTCAGCCATGTTGGGACTCATCAACTACGAGGAGATGTACCATCTCTACAAGGTTGACAAGTTTGATTTTGTCGTCTGCATGTCCGCTTTTTTCGGTGTTTCCTTCATTAGTATGGACTACGGTCTCATCATCTCCGTTGGGTTTTCTATCCTAAGAGCCTTGTTGTACGTTGCAAGGCCCTCGACTTGTAAATTAGGAAGAATACCGAACTCGGTTATGTTTCGAGACATAGAACAGTACCCAACCTCCGAGGAGATGCTTGGTTGTGTCATTCTTCAATTGGGTTCTCCTATCTTTTTTGCCAACAGCACTTACATCCGCGAACGGATTTTGAGGTGGATTCGTGATGAACCTGAAGCCGTCGAGTTTCTTCTCCTTGATCTCTCTGGTGACTTTAATTTACTTTCAGATTATATATCTCACTAATCTTGTCTATCAGCAAACAAGTATCTTTTTAATTGCTAATTATTATTGTTGTCTTCAGGAGTTTCAACCATCGACGTGACAGGGATGGAAACACTACTTGAAGTTCAAAGAATCCTTGGAGCAAAAGACATCAAGGTTTATAATACCTTTCAATTTTTTTGAAGCGTCCTTCTAATATTTGCTCAAATGAAAATTTATATATATACTTAATTTATTGCAGATGGTGCTAATAAACCCAAGATTTGAAGTCTTAGAAAAGATGATGCTATCGCATTTTGTGGAGAAGATAGGAAAGGAGTATGTGTACTTATCCATTGACGATGCAGTCCAAGCATGCCGATTTAATCTTTCCACGGCCAAACCCGAACCGTGACGTCCTAGCTAGCGGAATCTAATTAGAAGCTTCTAATAAAATGCTTATCTTTTTCCTTTTCTTTTTCTGTTGGGTCAATGGAGTATAATATGCGTACCTCTTGAGTAATTAGTGGACTAAAAATCATGAAATGGTTTTGATATGACCATTATAAGTGCTTCATGGCTATGAGTTGTAACCGAGAGATAGAGAAAGAAATGTGTAATGGAGAAATTTCAGTCTTGTTGACTTACTAAACAAAAGACCACTATACAAAGTTCACTATCTTTCACAAATAATGTTATTTTGAATATTTTTTTGTTTCACAGAAATTAAATGACAATTTCTAAGGAGTGTTTTAATGCTAGATTTCTTTTTTATCCCTAAACCCAAAGCTATTTTTATTGAATTTAGATCATTAACTACTTATGAGAAAGACATGTATAACTTTAACTTTTCTTAATTTGAGTGAAATATATCAAAATGACACTTTTATGAAACAAAAGGAGTATATTGAGTTAATTTAAGCTTAATCAACATCAAAACCACCTAAAAAACAAACTGTTAAGTTGATAATACTCCTTCCTTAAATTGAAATTTTAAAGGACGAAGATAATTATTAATAAAGACTTAAAAAAGTTGTACCTCCACATGAAAAGCATAAAAGATTTTTAAAGTATTTTGGTCAACCGTACCGTAACTATCTAGACTAAGGTAAGAACCGATGACATTATGTTAACCTAAACGGGTATATGATTGGGTGACCCGATCCAAGCTTTGAAAACCTCTAAAAACGTGAAAAACTCGAATTTGTTATCTCTTTGACGAAAACAATGAAGATATCTCTCTTGTTCCTTATCTCTTTCCTGATTCTGTCACCCATCTTCTCCCTACAAGATGATCCGAACCCTCAATTGAAGAAGACACCGAGTCGTGCACACGCAGAGCTCACGAATCATGGGTTCCCAATTGGGCTACTCCCTTTATCCGTGAAAGATTACGTCCTAAACCAAACCTCCGGTGACTTCTCCCTCTTCCTCCACGGGACTTGCAAAATCACGCTCCCTCCTGATAACTACATCGCCACTTACTCCAACAAAGTAACGGGTCGGATCTCTCAGGGCAAGATCGCGGAGCTCCAAGGGATTCGGGTCCGGGCGTTTTTCAAGTGGTGGTCTATCTCTGGGATCCGATCTTCTGGGGATAACCTCGTCTTTGAAGTCGCTGGGGTTACTGCTAAATACCCTTCTAAGAACTTTGATAACAGTCTTGATTGTGAAGGCAAACGATCCTCTTCTTGATTTCAATTTGCTATTTAAAGGTTTGAACTTTCTTACAATTTCTGGTTTTTCTCACAATTTAAAGGTTTGAACCTTCTTATCTAGGGTTTTTGTTTCTATTTGTCGATTGTGTTTGTGCCAATAATGTGGGATTTGACTTTATGAGGTGGATAGATAATGTTGAGATCAGTCTTGTTTTTGTATCTCTGGAGTCTCCTGAAGAGTCGTAATTAATCAAGTTACTAGCTTTGCAGTTTTAATTCAACGGTGGATGTTAGTAACCTGTAAGTCCCTCTTAAGGCATTGTGTGGTCTTTGTTTTTAGACTGTCTTACTAAAAGAGCTTTATTAGATTCCTTACAGCTGCTCTTCTGATTCATGTACCTTTGTATATTGAGTCAGATTTCTTATGCTTTTGGCTTCTTTCCTTTCACTGTTGGACTTTGGACTGATCGTTTGATAGGTTTAGCCTTTCATGGACAACTGTAATACCAAACAAAAGCTTAAGTTGGTCATGAGAAGTTGAACGTCCTTTGTGTTGATTTTTCAGAGATGCTGTGTATTCATTCATTGATCCCTTAAAATGTTTTCTTAGACCATGATGTTAGGGTGTTATCGGAACTTTAATGTTATGTAGATTGCTTTCATTAGGTCTGTCACTCTGTTTCAACAACAATTTCGTGCTTGGGATGGTTTGATTTGATTATTGATGAGTGGTTCTCGTATTCATTATTGTAGGCAGATCTATGAAGGCAGGAAGGAACAAAGTGAATAATGGTTTGTAATATATATTTATCTCTATCCCACAAAACAGCGCTTGTAATTTAAAAACCGCAATGAAAACCACGACTCTATTCTCCCTAAACTATAAGTGTTTCATGGAAGCTTGTCAGTTATCAACCAAGAAATCAGTGTATATGATTAACTAATTAGTAAGTATTATCCAAGTATATTTGGGGGCGATATCCAAACCAATCCTGAAGCATGTAAAGAAACTGGGTGCTCTTGTCATTGAAGGTGTTTACATTGGCAAAAGTTAACCACAATGATTTTCGTAGACTAGTAAAACCCTATCAATGGCTTTGACCTATGTATGGTGATTCCTCCACTAATTCAAGAGACCCATTGTACGACCAGATTTAATGTTCTTACACAACAATTTACTATGGAAATTATTAGGGTCCTCAATAAATCAAAATCGGTCCTAGACAACAACAGGCGACCGCATTTATTTATCTTTTAGTTTCATAAAGTTTTTTTTTGTTTGTTTTGTTTTGGAAAATGGGTTAATTTCATAAAGATTGACACTAGATATTCCCTTCTTTTTTTTGAAAAAAAAAGGATCTTAACGTCAGGGCGGGGGTCTACGTTCATGCTTGAATGCATCGTTATTGTTAAGTTGGATCGACTGGGAATGTTTGCATCCATTCCCAACGCATGACCAAACTTCCTTGCTTGGCTCAAAGCACCTGTTCAGGAAAAACAAATGGCCTTTCAAGGGCTCATAGCAGCTCGAGCAGTTGTTTAAACCATATGGCGGGAGAGACACGATCGGATTTTTACTCAGCACTCCGCTTGAGGAACTGTTCAAAGTGATTGATCGGGGGGTTCGGAACACTTGCTCCGCTAGAAGACACAAAGCAAAATTCCAAGACGCTTTGGTTTGGAGGCTCATATAGTAATTATTGCTTTAAGGCACCCATCTCGTTATAGATCTCCTATTGTAATAGTCTACAAAAGCTAGTATAAAAACATAAATTTTAGCAAATCAAAATGTTTGCATTCATTAATTATGTTAGTTGGGAGTATGGTGCCAACCATTTTTCACGTTGCCCTTTTACTTTTCAGAAAATATGTGTATGATATATATTGTTGTGTTTGTATTATGCACCTACTAAAAATCTTTTGGATCCATCCGAGGATGTCATGTAAGGATATAGTCCTTAGCTGTATGACATCAAATTAAGGAATTGTCTGCATGACCACGTCATTGTAAAAAAAGAGCACGAGAGACAGATATGAAAACACCAATATTTTCTTCCATCACAAAAACAACTACAGGTTGTTTTGGGGAGACGTCTTCTTACCCACACATTTAAAAATAGCAATAGCTAATAATAAACGTAAGTGAAAATAACCTATAAAATACGTAGAGACGGTAAGCTTATTGTTCAGGCATATCATAATCCAAATAAGCCTGGGATCCTCATTTCCCCAAGCAAATCAGGGGAAGAAAAAAAAAAGTAAAAAATTAAAAAAATGAGAGCCTCAACAAGAGTCATATGGACAGTATCTGTCCTTATGCTCGCAGCTGTGTCGGAGGCCATCTTCCCTCTACCGTTTCTACCTTTCCTCCCTGGGTTCAACCACGGCAATGGGGCGGCGAAGGCTGTGAAACCACAGCCTGCAGCGGCTGGAAAAGGTGGAAGAAGACGTGGTGGGAGTATGGAAGCTCAGACAAACTGGGGTGGTAAGTGGGAGATTTTCTTGCAAAACTCTGGTGTGTCCGGTATGCATGCGATTCTGATGCCAGTCATCAACAAGGTCCAGTACTACGACGCCACCATTTGGAGAATTTCAAAGATTAAGTTGCCTCCAGGTGTACCATGCCATGTCGTGGACGCCAAGACTAACCGGATCGATTGTTGGGCTCATTCGGTTCTCATTGATGCCAACACCGGCGCCATTAAGCCTCTATCCGTATGTTCAAACTCTATGACAAGATCTTGTTTAAATAGAATTATATTATATGGATTTGAATTAGATATTTTGCATTCACATGTTTCATGATAGCTTGCCACCGATACATGGTGCTCATCCGGAGGTTTGACCAAAAACGGGACATTGGTGAGTACCGGAGGATACAATGGAGGAGCCAACACCGCAAGGTACCTAGCCAGCTGTGATAACTGCGTGTGGGAAGAATACCCTCAGGCATTGGCTGCGAAGAGATGGTACTCAACCCAAGCCACTCTCCCTGACGGCAAGTTCTTCGTGATCGGTGGACGTGACGCCTTGAACTACGAGTACATTCCAGAGGAAGGACAGAACAACAGGAAACTCTACGACTCATTGCTCCTCAAGCAAACAGACGACCCGGAAGAGAACAACCTTTACCCTTTCGTTTGGCTCAACACCGACGGCAACCTCTTCATTTTCGCAAACAACCGATCCATTCTTCTAAGCCCCAAAACAAACCAAGTCATCAAGGAGTTCCCTCAGCTCCCAGGTGGTGCCCGTAACTACCCCGGATCAGGTTCCTCCGCCCTTCTCCCCATCCAGCTTTACGTGAAAAACCCCAAGGTCATCCCTGCCGAGGTCCTCGTCTGCGGTGGTACCAAACAAGACTCGTATTACAGGGCTGGTAAAAGGACGTTCGATCCTGCGTTGCAAGATTGCGCCAGGATAAGGATCAACAGCGCGAAGCCACGATGGAAGACAGAGATGATGCCGACGCCACGAGTCATGAGTGACACTGTCATCCTCCCAAACGGAGACATCCTTCTAGTAAACGGAGCTAAACGTGGTTGTTCGGGATGGGGCTACGGTAAAGACCCAGCCTTTTCTCCCATCTTGTACAAGCCCCGTGCTCCACGTGCAAAGCGTTTCAAGGAGCTCCAGGCGTCCACCATCCCACGTATGTACCACTCCACCGCCATCATCCTCCCTGATGGTAAGGTTCTTGTCGGTGGAAGCAACACTAACGACGGTTACAAGTACAACGTTGAGTTCCCAACGGAGCTTCGCGTTGAGAAATTCTCCCCACCTTACCTCGACCCGGCTCTAGCCAACATGAGGCCAAAGATCTTCGCCGCCGGCACACCAAAACAGGTCAGATACGGACAGTTCTTCAACGTGAAGGTTGACCTTAACCAAAAGGGAGCGACCAAGGAGAATCTCAAGATTACCATGTTAGCACCTGCCTTCACAACACACAGTATCTCCATGAACATGAGGATGCTCATCTTGGGTGTCGCTGATGTCAAACCTGCTGGTGCTGGTTACGATATCCAGGCAGTCGCACCACCAAACGGAAACATCGCTCCTCCCGGTTACTATCTTCTCTTTGCCGTCCACAAGGGTGTTCCCAGCACTGGAGAATGGATTCAGGTCGTCTAAAAAATGATGATTTTTACCCATTTGTCTTATGCCCGTAACATCTTGATATGAAAAAGAAAAAAAAAATCGTAACATCTTGATCAGTGTGTTTTTTTGTTTTTCTTCTATATATTGTAAATGCCATCATTAATCCATCCCAATTCTTGTGTTTTCTTAATCATTTTTCTTACACTTTTTTTTTTTCTTCTTTCTATTCATGTAATTGTAAGCCTTTCAGTAATTTTTTTTTCCTTGGTTCTCCCCCTAAATTTTGTATTTTAGAGAAAAATTATTTTACTATTATTACTTTCTTTTGCCTATAATAATGATTCTTCAATCACAGCCAGTCACAAGTATCGTCTACTGCTAGAACAAAGAATGAACCAATTCCTCAGGCAAACAAAAAATAGATATGTAGCGGAAACAAGAGTCACGGTTTTACAAAAAAAAATCACAAAATTCAGACAAGACATAGCCAAATTCCAAAAACAATGAAGCTGGTACCTAACAAAGCAGGTCCGATTTGAGTTTCTTCCCCTAAAAGAATCCCAAAAGCGGCGGTTGCGGCGAAGGTCGTGGCGTTGGTGACCGGAACAGCTAGAGAGATAGGAGCGTGGCTGAGTAGGGCGAAGAACGTAGCGGAGGCGGAGAGGTTGACGAGGAAAGGAACTGAGTATTGCCAGAAGAGGAGGAGATTGATCCAGTCGCGGACAGCGATCATGATTTTGCGGCGGATCTGAAGAGTAGAAGAAGAAGAAGAAGACTCTGTTGTCGAAGAAGACTTTCTCTTATCCCAGGCGAGAGCTCCGCGGCGGATCAGAGTATTAGTGGCTCCCCATACGAGCCCTACCGCCACCATCTTCTCCATGTCTTCCTTCATTGCTGCGATGGTCTCTCTCGATGAGACTCTCTGCTTTGTTTTTTGTTTTTGGTTGGATTAATTAATTATTACGGAATAGGCCATTGGCACGGTTCGATTCGTATTGGTAACATAATCGCTTTAAAAATTGCATCAGTAAACAATGTTATAAACGTTACAATACAAATACCAAATAACCAAAAGTACAAATACATAGGTTTGTTTCACACTGATTCACACTTCCTTTTTTAGAGAAAAAAAAAAAAAGCAACAGGAAGCAATTAATCAAACAAGCAAAAACAAACATGATCAACCAAAGAGGTCCAAATCCTAAAACCAATTTGTTATATATATGTACACATTCTCTCACACAAAATAGCCTCCCCTATTCTCTTTCTCACTCTCTCTCTCTTTGTTTTTCTTCTATGCCCTGTTCTATTTTCACTATCAGTGTCTGTCACTAGGGCTTCTCATGTTCTCTAACTTTGCTAGATATGAAAATTTCTTAGGTAGAGCTCTTGGAGACTTCATCATTGGCTTCTCCTTTGCTTCCTCAACTCTGTGGAAGAACTCTATATCACTCATTGAACTATGCTTTTTAGTATCGGATGATAATCTCCACCCTATGAAGTCTGATAGTTTCCTCGAGTTTGGTGTTTCCGACCCAACCACTTTTTCTGTTTCTTCGAATTCTAGTTCCGCCTCGCTTTCTGATCTTGTCTCTGTCTCTCCCATCAGTTGTCTTTGAACTAGACGATCAGCTTCAAGAACGTCCTCTACCCTTGACATTATCTTTGAAGCTAAACTTTCTAATACCCTTGAATAGCTCTCCAATATCGCCTGTCCAACGTCCTGTAACAAAACCATCACAACTTAGTTTCCAGTATAATATT
>NC_025692.1:5394862-5410686 GCF_000633955.1 Camelina sativa | reverse complement strand
GGTGGGAGTATGGAAGCTCAGACAAACTGGGGTGGTAAGTGGGAGATTTTCTTGCAAAACTCTGGTGTGTCCGGTATGCATGCGATTCTGATGCCAGTCATCAACAAGGTCCAGTACTACGACGCCACCATTTGGAGAATTTCAAAGATTAAGTTGCCTCCAGGTGTACCATGCCATGTCGTGGACGCCAAGACTAACCGGATCGATTGTTGGGCTCATTCGGTTCTCATTGATGCCAACACCGGCGCCATTAAGCCTCTATCCGTATGTTCAAACTCTATGACAAGATCTTGTTTAAATAGAATTATATTATATGGATTTGAATTAGATATTTTGCATTCACATGTTTCATGATAGCTTGCCACCGATACATGGTGCTCATCCGGAGGTTTGACCAAAAACGGGACATTGGTGAGTACCGGAGGATACAATGGAGGAGCCAACACCGCAAGGTACCTAGCCAGCTGTGATAACTGCGTGTGGGAAGAATACCCTCAGGCATTGGCTGCGAAGAGATGGTACTCAACCCAAGCCACTCTCCCTGACGGCAAGTTCTTCGTGATCGGTGGACGTGACGCCTTGAACTACGAGTACATTCCAGAGGAAGGACAGAACAACAGGAAACTCTACGACTCATTGCTCCTCAAGCAAACAGACGACCCGGAAGAGAACAACCTTTACCCTTTCGTTTGGCTCAACACCGACGGCAACCTCTTCATTTTCGCAAACAACCGATCCATTCTTCTAAGCCCCAAAACAAACCAAGTCATCAAGGAGTTCCCTCAGCTCCCAGGTGGTGCCCGTAACTACCCCGGATCAGGTTCCTCCGCCCTCCTCCCCATCCAGCTTTACGTGAAAAACCCCAAGGTCATCCCTGCCGAGGTCCTCGTCTGCGGTGGTACCAAACAAGACTCGTATTACAGGGCTGGTAAAAGGACGTTCGATCCTGCGTTGCAAGATTGCGCCAGGATAAGGATCAACAGCGCGAAGCCACGATGGAAGACAGAGATGATGCCGACGCCACGAGTCATGAGTGACACTGTCATCCTCCCAAACGGAGACATCCTTCTAGTAAACGGAGCTAAACGTGGTTGTTCGGGATGGGGCTACGGTAAAGACCCAGCCTTTTCTCCCATCTTGTACAAGCCCCGTGCTCCACGTGCAAAGCGTTTCAAGGAGCTCCAGGCGTCCACCATCCCACGTATGTACCACTCCACCGCCATCATCCTCCCTGATGGTAAGGTTCTTGTCGGTGGAAGCAACACTAACGACGGTTACAAGTACAACGTTGAGTTCCCAACGGAGCTTCGCGTTGAGAAATTCTCCCCACCTTACCTCGACCCGGCTCTAGCCAACATGAGGCCAAAGATCTTCGCCGCCGGCACACCAAAACAGGTCAGATACGGACAGTTCTTCAACGTGAAGGTTGACCTTAACCAAAAGGGAGCGACCAAGGAGAATCTCAAGATTACCATGTTAGCACCTGCCTTCACAACACACAGTATCTCCATGAACATGAGGATGCTCATCTTGGGTGTCGCTGATGTCAAACCTGCTGGTGCTGGTTACGATATCCAGGCAGTCGCACCACCAAACGGAAACATCGCTCCTCCCGGTTACTATCTTCTCTTTGCCGTCCACAAGGGTGTTCCCAGCACTGGAGAATGGATTCAGGTCGTCTAAAAAATGATGATTTTTACCCATTTGTCTTATGCCCGTAACATCTTGATATGAAAAAGAAAAAAAAAATCGTAACATCTTGATCAGTGTGTTTTTTTGTTTTTCTTCTATATATTGTAAATGCCATCATTAATCCATCCCAATTCTTGTGTTTTCTTAATCATTTTTCTTACACTTTTTTTTTTTCTTCTTTCTATTCATGTAATTGTAAGCCTTTCAGTAATTTTTTTTTCCTTGGTTCTCCCCCTAAATTTTGTATTTTAGAGAAAAATTATTTTACTATTATTACTTTCTTTTGCCTATAATAATGATTCTTCAATCACAGCCAGTCACAAGTATCGTCTACTGCTAGAACAAAGAATGAACCAATTCCTCAGGCAAACAAAAAATAGATATGTAGCGGAAACAAGAGTCACGGTTTTACAAAAAAAAATCACAAAATTCAGACAAGACATAGCCAAATTCCAAAAACAATGAAGCTGGTACCTAACAAAGCAGGTCCGATTTGAGTTTCTTCCCCTAAAAGAATCCCAAAAGCGGCGGTTGCGGCGAAGGTCGTGGCGTTGGTGACCGGAACAGCTAGAGAGATAGGAGCGTGGCTGAGTAGGGCGAAGAACGTAGCGGAGGCGGAGAGGTTGACGAGGAAAGGAACTGAGTATTGCCAGAAGAGGAGGAGATTGATCCAGTCGCGGACAGCGATCATGATTTTGCGGCGGATCTGAAGAGTAGAAGAAGAAGAAGAAGACTCTGTTGTCGAAGAAGACTTTCTCTTATCCCAGGCGAGAGCTCCGCGGCGGATCAGAGTATTAGTGGCTCCCCATACGAGCCCTACCGCCACCATCTTCTCCATGTCTTCCTTCATTGCTGCGATGGTCTCTCTCGATGAGACTCTCTGCTTTGTTTTTTGTTTTTGGTTGGATTAATTAATTATTACGGAATAGGCCATTGGCACGGTTCGATTCGTATTGGTAACATAATCGCTTTAAAAATTGCATCAGTAAACAATGTTATAAACGTTACAATACAAATACCAAATAACCAAAAGTACAAATACATAGGTTTGTTTCACACTGATTCACACTTCCTTTTTTAGAGAAAAAAAAAAAAAGCAACAGGAAGCAATTAATCAAACAAGCAAAAACAAACATGATCAACCAAAGAGGTCCAAATCCTAAAACCAATTTGTTATATATATGTACACATTCTCTCACACAAAATAGCCTCCCCTATTCTCTTTCTCACTCTCTCTCTCTTTGTTTTTCTTCTATGCCCTGTTCTATTTTCACTATCAGTGTCTGTCACTAGGGCTTCTCATGTTCTCTAACTTTGCTAGATATGAAAATTTCTTAGGTAGAGCTCTTGGAGACTTCATCATTGGCTTCTCCTTTGCTTCCTCAACTCTGTGGAAGAACTCTATATCACTCATTGAACTATGCTTTTTAGTATCGGATGATAATCTCCACCCTATGAAGTCTGATAGTTTCCTNTTCGCCGCCGGCACACCAAAACAGGTCAGATACGGACAGTTCTTCAACGTGAAGGTTGACCTTAACCAAAAGGGAGCGACCAAGGAGAATCTCAAGATTACCATGTTAGCACCTGCCTTCACAACACACAGTATCTCCATGAACATGAGGATGCTCATCTTGGGTGTCGCTGATGTCAAACCTGCTGGTGCTGGTTACGATATCCAGGCAGTCGCACCACCAAACGGAAACATCGCTCCTCCCGGTTACTATCTTCTCTTTGCCGTCCACAAGGGTGTTCCCAGCACTGGAGAATGGATTCAGGTCGTCTAAAAAATGATGATTTTTACCCATTTGTCTTATGCCCGTAACATCTTGATATGAAAAAGAAAAAAAAAATCGTAACATCTTGATCAGTGTGTTTTTTTGTTTTTCTTCTATATATTGTAAATGCCATCATTAATCCATCCCAATTCTTGTGTTTTCTTAATCATTTTTCTTACACTTTTTTTTTTTCTTCTTTCTATTCATGTAATTGTAAGCCTTTCAGTAATTTTTTTTTCCTTGGTTCTCCCCCTAAATTTTGTATTTTAGAGAAAAATTATTTTACTATTATTACTTTCTTTTGCCTATAATAATGATTCTTCAATCACAGCCAGTCACAAGTATCGTCTACTGCTAGAACAAAGAATGAACCAATTCCTCAGGCAAACAAAAAATAGATATGTAGCGGAAACAAGAGTCACGGTTTTACAAAAAAAAATCACAAAATTCAGACAAGACATAGCCAAATTCCAAAAACAATGAAGCTGGTACCTAACAAAGCAGGTCCGATTTGAGTTTCTTCCCCTAAAAGAATCCCAAAAGCGGCGGTTGCGGCGAAGGTCGTGGCGTTGGTGACCGGAACAGCTAGAGAGATAGGAGCGTGGCTGAGTAGGGCGAAGAACGTAGCGGAGGCGGAGAGGTTGACGAGGAAAGGAACTGAGTATTGCCAGAAGAGGAGGAGATTGATCCAGTCGCGGACAGCGATCATGATTTTGCGGCGGATCTGAAGAGTAGAAGAAGAAGAAGAAGACTCTGTTGTCGAAGAAGACTTTCTCTTATCCCAGGCGAGAGCTCCGCGGCGGATCAGAGTATTAGTGGCTCCCCATACGAGCCCTACCGCCACCATCTTCTCCATGTCTTCCTTCATTGCTGCGATGGTCTCTCTCGATGAGACTCTCTGCTTTGTTTTTTGTTTTTGGTTGGATTAATTAATTATTACGGAATAGGCCATTGGCACGGTTCGATTCGTATTGGTAACATAATCGCTTTAAAAATTGCATCAGTAAACAATGTTATAAACGTTACAATACAAATACCAAATAACCAAAAGTACAAATACATAGGTTTGTTTCACACTGATTCACACTTCCTTTTTTAGAGAAAAAAAAAAAAAGCAACAGGAAGCAATTAATCAAACAAGCAAAAACAAACATGATCAACCAAAGAGGTCCAAATCCTAAAACCAATTTGTTATATATATGTACACATTCTCTCACACAAAATAGCCTCCCCTATTCTCTTTCTCACTCTCTCTCTCTTTGTTTTTCTTCTATGCCCTGTTCTATTTTCACTATCAGTGTCTGTCACTAGGGCTTCTCATGTTCTCTAACTTTGCTAGATATGAAAATTTCTTAGGTAGAGCTCTTGGAGACTTCATCATTGGCTTCTCCTTTGCTTCCTCAACTCTGTGGAAGAACTCTATATCACTCATTGAACTATGCTTTTTAGTATCGGATGATAATCTCCACCCTATGAAGTCTGATAGTTTCCTCGAGTTTGGTGTTTCCGACCCAACCACTTTTTCTGTTTCTTCGAATTCTAGTTCCGCCTCGCTTTCTGATCTTGTCTCTGTCTCTCCCATCAGTTGTCTTTGAACTAGACGATCAGCTTCAAGAACGTCCTCTACCCTTGACATTATCTTTGAAGCTAAACTTTCTAATACCCTTGAATAGCTCTCCAATATCGCCTGTCCAACGTCCTGTAACAAAACCATCACAACTTAGTTTCCAGTATAATATTTTGTTGCATTGTTGTTTTGTCTTTGTTGTATTATTAATTTATTACCTTGTTGTTTCTAATCTTGGAGATTTCGAGTGAGGATTGTGGGATACCAGGGAACTGTTGTTTGAGCATAACCAATATGGTCTCGGCTCGGACCTCGAAAAGCTCTCTCTTCTCTAAGCTAACAGTTGATCCCCACTGAGATTTGCCGTCTTTCTCTTTCTGGCACATCTTCCTTTTCCATATCACCATGGAAGCTTCTATCCTGTTCTTTAGATCAAGCACTTTGTATTCCGTTGACAAATCCAAGAAAGAAATGAAGTAGTCAGGATCAAAGGATTCCTCTGTTATGCTCTTGTATAGGAAATCACCAAGGCTTGTCTTCCCATTCTACAAGAACAACCGTCTCATCATCAGCTTCTTAGCTTTAGAGTAAATTTTGAAATGAAACAGAACACTCATGGAGAAGAAGTAAATTATTACCTTTGGAAGAGAGTCAATGTAGTTATCAGGAATGTGCATTTCAGACAGTACTTGAGCATTGATGGCCGTGGCGGCTTTAAGGACTTGTGCCACAGAGTCTTTCTGATTTTGCAACCACCTACGTGATTCCTCAGACAAACCATCACTTGGAACCTTAACAACTGGTAACCACCAGTTCTCATCCGGCTTCCTCCAATCTCCTCCATTGTGATCTGCATCCTCAATATCTCTTGGCACATACCAAAAGTCTTTCTGATCCTTGAAGTTGTCCAAAGTGTCCTGCCAAATGAGTAATTGAATTAGTAGGATGCTACCACAAAAAAAAAAAAAAAAAGTATAATAAATGGTCACAACTCATATAGATCGTTATATTCAGTTTGTTATTGTATAGAGTATCATGATCCTTTTGCAATACATGCCCACCTAAAATGAATTGAGATGATGAACGTGACACTCTGTGGCGTTTGATGTTTTCATTTGTATATCATGCTTATAATTAATTTGCAAACGCTGCGGTGTTTGATAAAACAAATGTACTAAAATGTGATGTGTTATTTCGCCAACGTTAAAATTAAACTGTGGCTGTGAAAAAATATTGGATGATGCGGATGCAGTTAAAACTCACGAGAAGAACCGAGTCAAGCTTGCGTAAGGCTGGAATGTTCGTCAGCAAATCATCTCTTTGTTTTGTCACCATGATCTATAAAGGAGAAAATGAGGGTCAGTAAGCAAAAAAAAGCCACTAGGAATTGTTGGTTTATTGAGTAATAATAAATGTAGGCATTTACCTCAGTGAATTGGCCATTTTTGGCCATTTGTTTAGAAGGAACAAACTGGACAATGTGATCAATCACAGATAATAACCAATCCATTTCTTTCCTCCAAATCTCCTTTGTCTCAGGATACATAGGCTGTAATTTCATCTGCTCCCCAAACATTGAATCTGCCAATACCAAAGCCGTACAAAGTTTGTGAATTATTTTAACCATTCAAATAGTTAATTAGACATTAAAAAGTTTTAGTTATGGTATAAAATTTCAAATATGTTACCAGCGAGTCTGGTTATGGCATTTGACAAAGCTAACGCAGAGGTCACTCCATCCCCTCCGCCTGACATGTCCTCTCCAAGCAACAGTTTTGCGAATCTTTCCTTCATCACTTCCATGTCTGAAATAGATCAATACAAAAGATTATGTAAGGATTCCAAATTAATTAGTCGTCTCACTAATATGTTGTATATATAAGGATCAATACAAAGATTATGTAAAGCTAATATGCTGTATACCTGATCTCCTATTTTGCTTGCCTCTACGAGTCGATGGTGAAGCGTCCAATTCATGTATGGCGAGTTCGCGCTCGGGTGTATGCATGCCATCCCCACGAGAAGAGAAGGATGAATGTCCAGAGTTCCGACCATCGAACATCTTTCTAAAACTGAAAGATCTTGGCCAGCTTAGTTTACGTCCTAATGTCCGCACCATTCCCAAATTTACTCCTCTCAATTTATATCTCTCCACACACTTTCTTTTGTTTTCTCTCTTTTTTATTTTCTTCTTGACAAAAATTATTTCAATAAAAAAACACAAAGCAAATGAAATCCACAAAACGGAAAAAGAAGAAAGCAAAAGAGACGTACAGATCAAGAAACTAGTCCTTTCGCTCTCCCTTGTCACAGTTCTTTCACCACCGAATGAAACAAAACAAAACAAAACAAAAAGAAGCAAAAAAGTACTTTTATGTTCTGTACTTTTCTGTTTCCAGTTGTTTTTGTTTTGGAGTTGGTGCAGATAAATGAAACATAGAAATGTTCGTCTAGTTTTCTAGGGCTGGAGAGACAACGTGCGTGCATGTTTCAAAATTAAGAAAACAAAGGATAAATATAGTAGAAGGGCGGTTAAAGATACCCCTAGACTTTTCCTTTATTTATTTCATCTTTCAATTGTTTAGAATTCACCCTCACGGCTGCTTATATGATTCACTCGGGATTTCGTGAATTAAGTAAGAAATTGTTCGTTATTTGAACTAATCCACATTTGGTTTAGTGAGATTGTAGGAAATTTTTCTAACTAATGTATATCTACATCTTGATGTGTGATTGTCTCAACTGGTTAGAAAAATTATGTTTTAGTGTTACAGGACCCGAGTTATAGAATCCTATATGTGCTAAACTTGGGGGAGGGATGATTTCTGCTTGTGGATCGTTACAACTCCCTATAATATAATTTTGATTTAGAATTTAGTTGGAAGAAAAATTAAATATGGCTGGGATATGGTTGTACGAAAATTATCGTCAGAAAAGTGACACAATCGAATTTTAAAATCTGATTGACTAATTCGTTGGTGTACAGTAGTGGCATGGGGGCATGTAACATCCCGACTCTGTTACCAAGTCTAAACATTTCTGTATAATTTAAAGGATTTGATTTCAATATCCTTTATGGTTTAATCGTTTAATCACGTCGTGTAATTTATCATTTTGAAAAAGTGGCGTTTGTGATCTCACTTTCTCATCCAACTCCCTCATGTATTGACATTTTTTTAGCTAGGGGCTTAAACAAATGAGTTTACCACTCTACCTACAATTCCGACAAGTACGTATTTTTAAAATACAAGCACATCATGATTTCTCTTACGTGTGCCAAAGCTTTCTCTATCTCCAGCGAGAACCAAACCAATAACTTATATGCTAAGTGACCAAATAAAAAATAACAAGATATTTGAAAATTCTGCAATAAACAATGTTTGACCATACAATAAATTAATCTATTTGCTTACATGAATTCTCTTATGTGGAGAATCATGAGTTCATATAATTTTACCTTTTTATATGAAGCAAATGTTGGTTGCAACTTGCAAGAGAATTCAAAGTAACAAATATTTTCTTTGGAAATTGTAGATTTCAATGTTACAATCCTCAGTTTGGTTAAACCATCAAAGACATGAGGAAACATATGATACAGTAACAAAAATCATTCATAGCCAACAAAAACGCTGTTCTGTTTTTCGCATTTTATTTGTAGAAACAACAAAAATATTATATGGTCGCTAGTTTAGCCGAGGCGGGTGACTGCAGCATGCATAGCATCAGCGAGATGAGGCACTGTCTTCGAACTTAGACCTGCCATGCTTATTCTCCTGCAATACATCAAAATCACCCTTCTGTTATTTACTAATTCTAATTTCCCTGTGTTTAACTATAATTCCTGTAGCAAGAATGTGACATTCAGATCTATCACTTTCTCAAAACTTCAAAGCAAACTATCTTGGTTCACATACCTAGGAAGAACATAATGAAACCTTTAAATGTAGTTCTAAATATGTCTCATTATTTCCTCTCATCCTTTTTTACAACTAAGACTTTGGCGAGTATCATATATAACCATGGTTTTATGCATTTCAGAAACCAAACTCTCTCATATGCCTAAAGATATTAACAAGAAACGATGGGATATTAAGTTGACTCACCCGTCAGAGGTCATGTAAATGTGAAACTCTTTGGTCATGAATTCAACTTGCTCCTTGTTCAGTCCAGTAAAAGTAAACATCCCGATCTGTTTGATAATGTGACTCCAGTCACCAGGTGTGCCTGCAAGCCAGACGTGTCAGGAACAGAAAAATGCAGAGTAATGATTCTGCAAACCCGGGAAGAAGATAGAAGGAATGGAATATAAGAGAAAACAAGCTTTATGAAAACCTCTAGCTTGAATAGCATCAAATAACTGTTGGCGCATGCTCTTGATACGGTCAGCCATTTCTTTCAGCTCGACGGTCCAGTTGTTGTACATATCACTGCCAAGATGTGTACAAAAAAAAAATTAGAAACTTGAGGAGCAAAAACTAATTCCATAAAGAGATTCATTTTAAAGTTAGATCATGCGCAAAGATAGCACTAGCGATTGCTGCATAATTCCAAAAAACTTGCCATAACCATTTTCAACACAGCCTGAAGAGTGAAGTATAAAATTACTGCTTATGGAAGAAAAGGTAGAGATTTATCTGTCTACTGGCCTATTATCTCAAAATTTATTATGTAAGCTTCCCTTCTAGTAAATGTATCTAGACAAAAGTACTTCTAATACATTAACTCAGGTGTAAAGGTTCCTTCCCCGACAAAAAATATTCACAAGTAATAGAAAATTAAAGCTTGGATTTATTAGTTCATCTATCTCCCAGGATACACACTTACCTGCTTTTCAAAATGGTGGCAACAATGGATGCTCCATGAATAGGTGGGCTAGAATACATGGGACGCACAACAAGTTTCACTTGGCTCTCAACCTTACTGGCCACATCTGCTGACTTGCAGACCTACACATTATATCAGAAAGATTAGATGCACTTCTAGTATACTGTATTCTTGTACTATACATTCACTTTTTGACTAATGATAATGTCAGATGAATAGAAGCAAAGATGAAATCGAGAAGTTTGGTTCCTTACAATGCTAAGGGCACCAACACGCTCCCCATAAAGTCCCATATTTTTGGCATAACTCTGAGCGATCAAGCATTCACCGCCATCAGCAACAAAGGTACGGACTGACTGTGCATCAGTGTCAAGGCTACCACTAGCAAAACCCTACAAAAGTGTTAGGAAAAAAAGGAGTCAGGCTGCTGATTTTCTACATTAGATAAGACTCAAACGGGTTTTCATTTGTTTGTAAACAACAGTTTGATAAAGCAGCAAAGGAAGAATTCCTTTATGAGTTACCTGATAGGCACTGTCGAAAAAGGGTAATAAGCTTTTAGATCTCATCAGTTGTCGAATCTGTTCCCACTGTTCAGAGGTTGGGTCAACTCCAGTGGGATTGTGTGCACATGCATGAAGTAAGACAATAGCTCCGGATGGTGCAGCACCAAGATCCTCGAGCAAGCCTGTTATTTTTTTGACATCGAAGGTGAAAGTTTGTATCAAATGCCCTTTTTATGAAATGTTTTGACAGAACGCAATCTCAAAATAAGATCATTGGTAATGGCAAGCGTAACAAAAGGGAAGGTGAAAGACACAATTCATGGAACAATAAAAAATCAACCTTGGAAGTCGAGTCCACGGGTTGAAGGATCGTAATATCGGAAATACTCCACAGACAAGCCAGCCAGATTGAAAACTTTGGGATGGTTCCCCCAAGTTGGTTTTGGGATGTAAATGACACTCTGGAAGAATAAGAACAACAGTTAGCAACAGTTCTAATGATTTACCTAATTCAGCTTCCGTCAAAACTAATCAAAAACTAAAAAAGACAGAAGTATACTTGGTGGTAGTGCTTTTTGAGAAACTCAGCCCCAACTCTCAACGAACCGGTACCAGACAAGCACTGGATTGTAGCAACTCTACTCTCTGCAATTGCAGGACTGGCCAACAAAACACGAGACTGTTAAGACAATACCATATACTATGAACTAAAAGGGGATAATTGTAGAGCTACCAACAAATTACAAAACGAGAATGTTAAGAAAATAGCAAAGTTAAAAAATATTACCTATCAGCACCTAAGATGAGCTTGGCGCTTAACTTGTTAAAATCAGCAATTCCAACAATGGGAATGTATTCCTTGACCCGGGACCTTACATGAGAGTAGAGAAAAGTTTTTAGACATTAACAAGAAAAGACAAGTACACGACAAAGTAATAATAACATTGTTGCAAAACTCACGGGTCGTTCACGAGCTGTTGCTCTGCTTTTCGCACCACATCAAGAACGAGGGGCTTCCCTTCCTTTATTGAAAAAAAATCAAAAAAAAAAAAATCAAAGCTTGCAGAAACGGTTAATCGAATCCAACTGAGACTATTAAGATGATTCGTTACCTCAGTACGATAGGCACCGACACCCAAATTGATCTTAACAGGACTTGGATCATTGTTGTATGCAACCGTCACCTGTATTTTCCAAAAAAAAAAAAAAAAACATAAATCTAAAACCTTTTATATCAAAATCATCATTGATCAACAGAGCTAAATAAGAATCATATCCAAAACTGAGTTCTAGTAGAAAACACATATGGATCACACGACAGGTATATAGATCCAGGCAAAGACGGAATGAAAAATCAACTCAGTAAGATCGATCAAGAGAGAAAAGCGAAGAAGTAACGTACACCGAGAATAGGATCTTCGGGAGCACGAGCGACGTTTGAGAAGACGGACTCCATTGGGATATAAGGATTAGCAAACACAGGAGATCGACGAACGAGTTGAAGAGAAATTTATATTCTTTTATATTCTCTCGTTCACAAAGTTTTAAAGAATCCAACTTTTTTGTTAACTGTGGGCGCTGCTGCTGCTTTATACAAACCATTACCAGTTGAACTTGCCCAACAAGTCGAACCATTTATTTTCCATTTTTTCTTATTTGACAAATCTTCTATTTTCCTTCTTGTAATAATTATTTTTCTTTTTTTTTGGTTAATAAATAATTCAATAGATGTTTGTTTTTACAATAGCGACTGTAATAAAGCTATTTTTGTTGAGAGACTGTATGTATGTTTTGTACATGTTTCTTTTGCGTCAGTCACACAATTTTTGAATTATCTACAAACTGGTACAACTCTGCACCTATCTGAGAAGCCCAATCAATGGTCGAACCAAAGAAGAGCTCCCAAAAGCACAGATCCAGTGCAAGGACTGATGAGAATATTAGCAATGCCAATGTTTGGTACCGGTTCAGCGGCCAGCGCAGAGCCTCAGCCATTCTCCTCAGGATCGGGAAAGAAGTTGTCTCCATGTCCGTTGGATTTCTGATTGACCAAGCTGTTACCCATCTTACCTCTGAAGGAACAAGATCAAACTCTTCTCTAAGTCGTCTTCCTAGGTCAGGCATGTGCCCTCCCCCGTACAGTATCGCGATTCTTTTGTGCCCTTGTTCCATTGCTCTTCTTAATGCTTCAGTTGCTGCTCGGTTTCTCTCACCTATGATCACTGATTTCTCCTCTATATCTGATGTCTCTTGCGTTAGCCTTCACACACACACACACACAAAATATGCATTTGTTAACTTCCCACTAGCCTATACACATCTTTGCATGCCCTTTACCCCTATCTTTGAAGCACATACACAATTCAAAGGGAAAAGACTTGTGTCAAGTAAAAACCTCAGAAATATTTAACTGTGCTTACTCGAATGTTAATCTCTTAGCAAGGAAAACTTTCATAGCAGCTCCAAAGTCAAGCCGTGAAAGCGCTTCCAATTCTGGATAGTCTGACGTCTGATCTCCAAAGTCAGCACAAAATGCCCCAATTAAAAAAAGACCCACAAGAGGCATAGGAAAAACCCTTGAAACCCATAGAAGCTTTGACCTCCAAGTATCACGGCCTTCAGTTGCCAGAGCTGGCTGTATCATTGCTTTTGTTGATCTAATAGTCATGTCCCTGGCAAATGAGAAGAAGCTTTCACCTTTCTCCTTCTGCATCAAATTTGAAAGAGCACCAATAGAGAAGAGATTAATCAGACATCACTCAACTGATAGTTCTGCACTCTCTACGCTATCAAGTACTAAGGATTCCCACCATCCCAAAAACTATTACCATGATACAGACAAGCCAACAATGTGGAAGCCAGATAATACTACTCAAAACTGACAGTGGTAACTCTAATAGTTTTGGAAACAAACCTGAAGCAACTGGAAAGTCTCGAAATCAAGATCAGCATGGTACCAATTCTCAGTTTCGTAATCTAGACAATCTAGCTGAAAATCAAGTGTAAGTACTCTTGCCATCTGACGCTGAATGAACCCGAGAATACTAAAGCCTCTTGAACGAGAACTCTTGAGCTTCTTGGCTGCAATTGGGTTTCTTCTGTTTTCCAAGGTCTCTTTACTAGCCACCATCTCATACAAGATAGAATCATATGGTTCAAGCTCCTTTTGGAGAGCTGTGAAGTACCTACACACCCAAACCCAAATCCAAACCGCATATGTCATCATTACAAGAAACTAGCTAAAAACCCAATCAAACGCACTAACATGGTAAACAAAAACAAAGACAACATCAGTAAGCGGTAACCAAAATAGAAGAAAGACTCACTCTTTATCTGCAATATGAATCGTTGAGACTAAATCTACCTGCAATACAGAGATGATGAAATCGATTATAAAGATGTGAACTTTCTCAGTTTATGTAAGAACCAAGCACATAAACAGAGATGGTGAGGTAACCTGAAGGAAAGGGTTGAGAAGAATCCAAGGGAAGCGTTTCTTATAACCGACGATTGCAGTCTGTAACTCGCTTGTGCCATTTCCAGCGTCGGGACGGCGCTTGAACCTCATGTAATCAGCGATTGAGTTGAATTCGAGGAAAAGGGCAGCGTCGGAAGCATCATCAGAAGGTTGATTCAGTGAGCAAGAGACAAGCACATTTGGATAACGAGGATTTGAACGGGATTGAGATATGCGGAGAAGTTTCGAAGATGAGTAAAAAGAAGAAGAAGAAGATCTATCGGTTGTGGTGGAGGTGTAATTGAACGGAGGAAGGACGGCGAACGAGGTGACCGCCATGGTTCCCGTCCCTGAGTTTAGTTGGAGGAGAAGAAGAAGAAGTAGTAGTGTGATAAAAGAAGATATTTCGCCATTTTCCAACCAGAGGAAGTTTACACGTTTCTCTCTTCCTTCGGAAAAAAAAAATTATCTAATTAAACCGAACCGGAAAGAGTAAAGATTCAACCAACCTAGGTGTAAACCAGGAAGAATAAATATGGTTGGTTTTCTAACTTTTCTTCCTTTCCCTTGCACTGAATTGAGAAATCATAAACCCTAAATGACTTAGTTAAGCCTTTTGTTTTCAGTTTTGGGATTATATAGTCTATAAATGCGCTAAAGTTGTAATATATATTCATGTAGTGCAGTATTATTAATTTAAGATCTCATATGTAGAAACATCTGTGAAAGTGATTCGCTAGATCATGATATGGTCAAGACGGACGTATCGTAAAACCTCTCGTACGTTCATCATTTCTTCTTTGATTATGTTTTTAACTTCTTGTTTTCTTTTCATTTTTTTCAAGTTTTGATTATGCTCTACTTACTTCATATGCGAGCATTCCTTCAGTGGTAGAACGAGTGTTTGCTATGTAATCAACTATAAACATTTTTGTTAGCATGCTATTAGCTTTTAGAGACTTCAAGTAATATTTTGATGTTCAGAAAAAAAAACGAAGACTCGGTAACGTCTATGCAGACACATTAGGAAGACGTACATGTGTTGGGTGCTCTTGTTTTGGAAGAGTAATTTCTACAGCAAACTTAGTACGTATATATAGTTTCAGTGAAATAAACTGAGTGATTAGTTAAATTGGTTACTTGGGTCTCTTCTTGGCATTGTCTTCCCCTCTCTTTTTTGTTTGTCTTCAACCTCTTCTAAGTTCATATAATCATATTTATAACTTGAGATGATCTATTGTTCGTAAGTAAGGTTATTCATACGGCTTTCTTCTCATCAATATTGTGTGCATTCATCAAAATTTCAAAATAACGTGTTTTGGTTCTATCTTGAATGACTCTTGATTTCCGGAATAGACACTCTAAAATGCACATTTTTGCTCTTTTACTTAGTTTTATTTAATTAAATGAGTTATTTGAACATTTTACTAGCAAATTTCAAAATGCCAAGAAGATTTTAGGGTGCAATATATTATGTTGTATGATAATAATTTATGTTAAAGATTTTAGGGTGCAATAACAAGTTTTCTACATATAATTTGCTTGTGTACACATATATCTATATTGATACATGCAATGCATAGGTTGAGTGTGGTCGGGTAAGTCATAAGTGGAAGCACTTTAACCACGTAGATGTTGGAGGAAAGTTAGTCACGCTTTCATTAAATAAATAATTTGACATCATTCTAAAGTCAGCTTCCACACAATCCTTCTTGGCCTTTTAACCATGGATAAAAACACACCACTAAAATATCATCAGCAATTATATGTTTTATTTAAATTCAACAAATTCCTAATACTATATATATATATAAAGTTAAGTTTACTCACTTCTCCTTCCTCCACATCAACATCCACCTAATCAATTTTTTTTGGCGTAAAAAAATACTATTTTAATATTCATTCATTGCATATTTATTACTTATAATTAATAATAATANTTGTCGATAATATTATTGCGACACTAGACAATATATGTTATATATAGATTAGTAAAATAA
>NC_025692.1:5389062-5394785 GCF_000633955.1 Camelina sativa | reverse complement strand
TTTAAATAGTAAAAATATTACTATATATTTGTTTTAGTAATAATGTTATTATTAAAATTATAACCAAAAATGATTATATTCCAAAATTTAGAATGGGTTAATGAGTTTTAGAATGTAAGTAAGATTTTAATGCATGGTGGAGTAAAAAAACAAGCTATGTAATTGTATTTATAAAAATCTAAATATGAAAATAAAATTGAAGTGAAACATTAGTTTCTAAGAAACATATACCATAAAGATTTATTATTAAATTTTTACTTATAAGAAAGATAATATTAATTACTTAACTTAACTTAACTTAAAAGTTTTGATCTAAAACAAAGACATTGTAATGGTCACACTTTTTTTTGGGAAAAATATGAAAAAGAATTTTGAAAAAATAATCTATCTCAAAAAACAAAATCAATGGTTAGGAAATATAGAAAAAAATGATATGTAATCCGTAATAAAAAGTGACATGTGATTTGTGTAAGGTATATTATCAACTGGAGCTACAATTTTATAACATGATATAAAACATATATAACAAATATAACATATATATATATATATATTAACAAATGCTTTTAGCCCAAAACATTGACAAAAACAACATATTTAAAGTACACTATGATTTTTTTGAGAAGACGAAGTTGGGGTTGCATCACAAAATTAACATCTGCAAATAACATATGAAATTTTAGAAAAATATGTAACTTGAATTAGTGAATAGATATTCATTGTGGGGTTTAAACGTTTATTCATTTAAGCATTCTTGACTTAGTCGGAAATTCTATTATGGCAAATGATGCATTTGGACAACCTCATTGTAGCGACATAGCACTAAAATTGTTCATGAAACTTTGTATATTCGCATTTAATATGGAATATCGATATGTTTAAATGGTCTCTATAATTAGGTCAACGATCGACATTGACGTTAGAACTTTTAAAATTGTGAATATGGAATGAACTCTTTTAAAGATAAAAGGTCAGAAATTGTCGATAATATTATTGCGACACTAGACAATATATGTTATATATAGATTAGTAAAATAAGTACGGAATTTATATATTTATCTTTTAATCTTCAAATTATATTCATATTCAATAATTCTTATTGATAAAATTTTTAACTAAAATCCCACGTAAAATCACAAATAGATATAACAAAGAAATATTATCTTTAAAAATATTTATGTTGTATATCACTGAGTAAAGTAAGTTTAGTATTTATATAGATTTATACTCAAAAATTGAAATGATTATATTTGAGCTCAACAATTTCCATTGATAAAAAATATTTTAAATTAAAATCCCGCATGTGCGCGGGTACAAATTCTAGTACTACTGTAAAGTTATACTGTGTATAATCTAGATTACCTGTGGAAGACAACTCGACGGCAAGCTATTCATTAGGCAGGCCACTTTTGAAGACACGAATAAAAGTGGTTGTCCTTTATGGTTCACCTATTAGCTCATTCATCTGGGCCACTGATTTTGTTTTTCCACCATGCGCCACCATCCTTTGTTATGCATCTATTAATTTTTGAGGATATATATGTATCTTCCAAAGACCCATCCGACACTAAAATAAAATGAAGTAGAAAATGCTTGGAAAAATGCGGATGCTTGGAAAAAGGTTAAATGATATGCGGATGCTTTAAAATTTAATGTAGTTTGAGTATTCAATTTAAGGTTAATATTTTCGAAGGGTATGGAGTTAACACTTAGGATCACTACTATAATCTATATAAGATTATGTAAGATATAATTTCAAAAAGAAAAATGAAAAAACGTAATTAAGTTCCATTTATTCGTGAGGTGTGCATGAAGCGTTCCATCACAACCTACAACCATATAGTATGGTACACATATTTCATAAAGCTAAAAAATTTTGTGGCGTGTGTTTTGTCTGCCAAGACATAAACGAAATATTACAAACCCACTAATATCGCTACTCTTTTTGTTTTTTTGGTCAATCACCATTCCTCAAAGCGTTTGGGCGTTTGGTGCTGTAATGTTTATCGTTGGTTTTTGACCAATATACTGTNATGGTCACACTTTTTTTTGGGAAAAATATGAAAAAGAATTTTGAAAAAATAATCTATCTCAAAAAACAAAATCAATGGTTAGGAAATATAGAAAAAAATGATATGTAATCCGTAATAAAAAGTGACATGTGATTTGTGTAAGGTATATTATCAACTGGAGCTACAATTTTATAACATGATATNTACGTGAGGATCGTGTTAATAATAATATTGATGATGATGGGGATGGGGATGGGGATGGTGATGGTTANACAAATGCTTTTAGCCCAAAACATTGACAAAAACAACATATTTAAAGTACACTATGATTTTTTTGAGAAGACGAAGTTGGGGTTGCATCACAAAATTAACATCTGCAAATAACATATGAAATTTTAGAAAAATATGTAACTTGAATTAGTGAATAGATATTCATTGTGGGGTTTAAACGTTTATTCATTTAAGCATTCTTGACTTAGTCGGAAATTCTATTATGGCAAATGATGCATTTGGACAACCTCATTGTAGCGACATAGCACTAAAATTGTTCATGAAACTTTGTATATTCGCATTTAATATGGAATATCGATATGTTTAAATGGTCTCTATAATTAGGTCAACGATCGACATTGACGTTAGAACTTTTAAAATTGTGAATATGGAATGAACTCTTTTAAAGATAAAAGGTCAGAAATTGTCGATAATATTATTGCGACACTAGACAATATATGTTATATATAGATTAGTAAAATAAGTACGGAATTTATATATTTATCTTTTAATCTTCAAATTATATTCATATTCAATAATTCTTATTGATAAAATTTTTAACTAAAATCCCACGTAAAATCACAAATAGATATAACAAAGAAATATTATCTTTAAAAATATTTATGTTGTATATCACTGAGTAAAGTAAGTTTAGTATTTATATAGATTTATACTCAAAAATTGAAATGATTATATTTGAGCTCAACAATTTCCATTGATAAAAAATATTTTAAATTAAAATCCCGCATGTGCGCGGGTACAAATTCTAGTACTACTGTAAAGTTATACTGTGTATAATCTAGATTACCTGTGGAAGACAACTCGACGGCAAGCTATTCATTAGGCAGGCCACTTTTGAAGACACGAATAAAAGTGGTTGTCCTTTATGGTTCACCTATTAGCTCATTCATCTGGGCCACTGATTTTGTTTTTCCACCATGCGCCACCATCCTTTGTTATGCATCTATTAATTTTTGAGGATATATATGTATCTTCCAAAGACCCATCCGACACTAAAATAAAATGAAGTAGAAAATGCTTGGAAAAATGCGGATGCTTGGAAAAAGGTTAAATGATATGCGGATGCTTTAAAATTTAATGTAGTTTGAGTATTCAATTTAAGGTTAATATTTTCGAAGGGTATGGAGTTAACACTTAGGATCACTACTATAATCTATATAAGATTATGTAAGATATAATTTCAAAAAGAAAAATGAAAAAACGTAATTAAGTTCCATTTATTCGTGAGGTGTGCATGAAGCGTTCCATCACAACCTACAACCATATAGTATGGTACACATATTTCATAAAGCTAAAAAATTTTGTGGCGTGTGTTTTGTCTGCCAAGACATAAACGAAATATTACAAACCCACTAATATCGCTACTCTTTTTGTTTTTTTGGTCAATCACCATTCCTCAAAGCGTTTGGGCGTTTGGTGCTGTAATGTTTATCGTTGGTTTTTGACCNCGCATGTGCGCGGGTACAAATTCTAGTACTACTGTAAAGTTATACTGTGTATAATCTAGATTACCTGTGGAAGACAACTCGACGGCAAGCTATTCATTAGGCAGGCCACTTTTGAAGACACGAATAAAAGTGGTTGTCCTTTATGGTTCACCTATTAGCTCATTCATCTGGGCCACTGATTTTGTTTTTCCACCATGCGCCACCATCCTTTGTTATGCATCTATTAATTTTTGAGGATATATATGTATCTTCCAAAGACCCATCCGACACTAAAATAAAATGAAGTAGAAAATGCTTGGAAAAATGCGGATGCTTGGAAAAAGGTTAAATGATATGCGGATGCTTTAAAATTTAATGTAGTTTGAGTATTCAATTTAAGGTTAATATTTTCGAAGGGTATGGAGTTAACACTTAGGATCACTACTATAATCTATATAAGATTATGTAAGATATAATTTCAAAAAGAAAAATGAAAAAACGTAATTAAGTTCCATTTATTCGTGAGGTGTGCATGAAGCGTTCCATCACAACCTACAACCATATAGTATGGTACACATATTTCATAAAGCTAAAAAATTTTGTGGCGTGTGTTTTGTCTGCCAAGACATAAACGAAATATTACAAACCCACTAATATCGCTACTCTTTTTGTTTTTTTGGTCAATCACCATTCCTCAAAGCGTTTGGGCGTTTGGTGCTGTAATGTTTATCGTTGGTTTTTGACCAATATACTGTGTCGTGTTTTTTTTTTTTTTTTGACCGATATCGTTGGTGCTGTAATCTTCTGAGACTCTGATAGTCTTAATTCTTCAAAATAGTCACGCAGCATGTATATAAAACGTTTACAAACAGAACGAGAGATATGATACAAAAGGATGTTTCATGTGCATGTTTGGCTTCATTTCAAGATCTTTTTATATATGCGCAAATACGTGAGGATCGTGTTAATAATAATATTGATGATGATGGGGATGGGGATGGGGATGGTGATGGTTATGATGATGAGAAGGCACGTTTTTGTTCAGCCAAATGACTTAAAACTCGAGAAAAGATATATCTTTAAGTTAGAGGCAAAAGAGAAGTAAGCAGAAAAGGGAGTGGAGTCTCCAACAAAGATATCATTCTCTTTTGAGTGGATTAACTCCACGCTTAATTAAGAGTGCATATCCCATACCACAGATCGTGGGTTCCACTCTAAATTCTTCTGTTTTCTTCCAATATTTTTATAATCTTGTATACACTCTTCTTGTGTAAAAATTTACATACATTAACATCGGAATCACTACACCCAAGTCTTCTATTGATTACCAAATTTTTTTTTTGTTTATAGATAATGAGTTTGAGTTTTGATTCAAAAACTATAGAAAATAATAATAATAAAATAAATTTAATCAAAAATAAAATAAAATTTGTAATGTCATCTTGGAGAGGGGAGCTGACAAGTGTACATATGTAAGTGGTGGATCCCACCATAATTCTGCGCGTGTTGATTCATGATGTGTTGCAGTGATGTGTATTTCATTTACATTTGCACACCTAATCTCCAGAGTCCACTTGGTATCGTGTTTGCTGCACTCCCTCCTCTACGTACGTTGTGATGGGTCTTTGTAAGCCTAATTACATTGCAACTGGTTTTATCTTTTGGTTACATTGATGATTCTTCTTCTTTTAATTTTCTCTTGTTTTAATAGTAAGGGAGCACTTTGTGCATGCACCGATGATCATATGGGATTTGTAATATTGTAGCGTGTTTAGCATATATCTTTTGAGATTTAGCTTTCTTTGTTAACAACATATTAAGGGGACTAATTGATATGTTGAAAGGTTGGTTAACAACCAAAAAAAAAGGTTACAAGGACTGAGATTTTGGCTTTTGGGTAGGAGAAAGCCATAGCTTTTAAAACATGATTGAACTTAAAAGTGTGATGTTAGAGTTCGAGGGGAAAATAAAGTGATGTCAATTAAAGACAGTA
>NC_025692.1:5362010-5387852 GCF_000633955.1 Camelina sativa | reverse complement strand
TAACATCGGAATCACTACACCCAAGTCTTCTATTGACTACGAATTGTTTTATGGTTTTAGATGATGAGTTTGAGTTTTGATTCAAAAACTATAGAAAATAATAATAAAAAAATAAATTTAGTCAAAAATAAAATAAAAATTTGTAATGTCAAATTATATATGATCTTGGAGAGGGGAGCTGACAAGTGTACATATGTAAGTAGTGGATCCCACCATAATTCTGCGCGTGTTGATTCATGATGTTTTGCAGTGATGTGTATTTCATTTACATTTGCACACCTAATCTCCAGAGTCCACTTGGTATCGTGTTTGCTGCGCTCCCTCCTCTACGTACGTTGTGATGGGTCTATGTAAGCCTAATTACATTGTAACTGGTTTTATCTTTTGGTTACATAGATGATTCTTCTTCTTTTAATTTTCTCTTGTTTTAATAGTAAGGGAGCACTTTGTGCATGCACCGATGATCATATGGGATTTGTAATATTGTAGCGTGTTTAGCATATATCTTTTGAGATTTAGCTTTCTTTGTTAACAACATATTAAGGGGACTAATTGATATGTTGAAAGGTTGGTTAACAACCAAAAAAAAAGGTTACAAGGACTGAGATTTTGGCTTTTGGGTAGGAGAAAGCCATAGCTTTTAAAACATGATTGAACTTAAAAGTGTGATGTTAGAGTTCGAGGGGAAAATAAAGTGATGTCAATTAAAGACAGTACAAAGTGATGTCTTCAAGTAAACCAAAACCGACCCTTCCAACCGTGGTCCGGAAGCATCTCTGGTATAATGTATCCTAAACATTAAAACTTTAAACCGGAGGAAAAATAAACTAGTTGAACCAATTTATGTACCATGAAATCTTAATTCAACTCCTTGGATTTTTTTTTATTCGGTTCACTTTTTCAATTTTGAAAAATACGTCCTATGTCTTATAAAATTTAGTATGTTCATAATTAAGTTTAATTACTACCCCATACTGTATAGGAAGCCAAAAGAATACCATATCTAACAACAAATTACACCAAAATGAAATCATCGAGATAACTAAAGAGGAAAGCAAAATACATGAATTGAAGTGATGTAAATCATGAAAAAAAAAAGTAATATATACTAGTACGATATAAATCTCTCTAATAATTATGATGTCACGATGAGGAAGTGTTGAAAACGTTAAAATGCAAAAATATAAGCATGCGACAGAAATCTGGCAGAAGATTTTAGAGTTTTATCTTTCGTAATCATTACTCATGCTAACATTTTTTCATTTTCCCCCTCACTTGTGGATAACGCACGATATTACAATCCTACACACCAACAAGATTCTATAAAAACGCAAAGGTTGTCTCCATAGAATTATATCCCATCACCAAGCATTAGCACTCCTTTTCCCTATCTCTCTCTCTCACGCACTCTTTCTCTCTCTTTCTCTCAACTTGGATATGGGTGAAGCCGTAGAGATCATGTTCGGTAATGGGTTCCCGGAGATTCACAAAGACACATCACCCATTCAAACCCTTCACTCCAACCAGCAGGATTGCCATTGGTATGAAGAAACCATCGATGATGATCTCAAGTGGTCTTTTGCACTCAACAGGTTCGTTTCTGTCACAACTTCGCTTTCCCTTAATTTTAATTTTGCCTCTTTTTTTATCATTTATTAATTTATATTTTCTTGACAGTGTTCTCCATCAAGGAACTAGTGAGTACCAAGATATTGCTTTATTGGACACCAAGCGTTTCGGAAAGGTACATTTTCGTCAAATATTCTTATGAATCTTTTTTTCAAGTTCCATATATATGTTTATTTTGTATACTTTTTTGATTAATAACAAAATATATCAAGTGGAGACTAATTAGTATGAACTTAAAACAGGTGCTTGTGATCGACGGCAAAATGCAAAGTGCAGAGAGAGATGAGTTTATCTACCATGAATGTTTGATTCACCCGGCCCTCCTATTCCATCCCAAGTATGCACTTAATTTTACTTCACTTGCAAATTAATTGCGCATATGTATGTATGTATAAAATATTTTACTTCACTTGCAAATTAATTGCGCATGTATGTATGTATAAAAGATTTGTTTTCTTTAATATATAAACGATTTCTAGTTAATTCTTTCATTAAAAAAAAAAGTAAGTACTTTTCACAATGCACCTAAAAATAGCATACAAGAAATTCTAGTTATTATACATAAACAGTTTATATAAACATGGTTTTTGAACTGTAAATGGAATTTTAGTTAGTTATGTACTTAACCATACTCTTTGAAATAGCCCCAAGACAGTGTTTATAATGGGAGGAGGTGAAGGTTCTGCTGCAAGAGAAATACTAAAACACAATACGATCGAGAAAGTTGTCATGTGTGACATTGATCAGGTTAGACTCTTATCTCGCTCCCCACTTGTATTAACAGACATATACGTTCCCTCATGCATGATCTCAACAAACATGTTTTTTTGTTCTTTTTCTAGGAAGTTGTTGATTTTTGCAGAAGATTTCTGACCGTTAACAGCGAAGCTTTTTGTAACAAGAAGCTTGAACTTGTGATCAAAGATGCAAAGTAAGGAAACTAAAACAAAAATAAAACACAAAAGTTATTAAAATTAATTCTCTAATAAAATATAAAATATGGATGTGAAAAGGGCTGAATTGGAGAAAAGAGAAGAGAAGTTTGATATCATAGTGGGAGATTTAGCTGATCCAGTGGAAGGTGGACCTTGTTATCAGCTCTACACCAAATCCTTCTACCAAAACATCCTCAAACCCAAGCTTACCCCTAACGGCATTTTTGTCACCCAGGTCTGTCATCTTTTTTATATTTTTTTACATATATAAAATATTTCAACTTACGAGAAAGATACTAAAATATATAACTCTTCTTTTAATAAAAAAAATATAGGCTGGACCAGCAGGAATATTCACTCACAAGGAGGTCTTCACATCAATCTACAACACCATGAAGCAAGTCTTCAAGTGTAAGTCATCATATTATATGTTTCTTGTAGATGACACTATTGGATCCAATATTGTTTGATGATTGAAATGGGAAACAGACGTGAAGGCTTACACAGCACATGTGCCATCATTTGCGGACACGTGGGGATGGGTGATGGCATCAGACCATGAGTTTGACGTTGATGTTAATGAGATGGACCGAAGAATCGAAGAGAGAGTTAAAGGAGAGTTGATGTATTTAAATGCTCCTTCCTTCATCTCTGCTGCTACACTCAACAAAACCATATCTCTTGCGTAATTCATATTTCTTCTCTTTCTTTTTGTTTTGGTTCCTTAATAACACAATAATTAAGTAATCGATTTATTTACAAAAGTTGTTACTATATATTGGAAACAGGTTGGAGAAGGAGACAGAAGTTTATAGTGAAGAGAACGCTAGGTTCATTCATGGTCATGGTGTGGCGTACCGGCATATTTGATCGAAAACCGGTCCAATTTCAGATTCATACCAAACTCCATGTCACAAAAAAAGCCGGCTTCCTTTCTCCGCGCCTAACCGGGCGTTGTCTTACTTTGGTTCTCGGTTTTCCTTTTTTTTTCCTACTGCTTGAGCTTCTTTCGTTTTCTTCTTGTTCCCTCAAGTTATTCCGGTTTAGTTTGGTTAACAAAACTATATCTTCCCTCAAGTTATTCCGGTTTTAGTTTGGTTAACAAAACTATATTGCTTAGTAATTTCTTCACACTAAATCCAAAAGTCCAATTATGGTATTTAGTTGGTATTTTATGGACGTTATCAGAATTCTAATAAACTAAAAATCTGGCATTAAGAGTTTAAATGTTTTTGGTTCAAGAAGAAGAGATAGAGATAAGTCTTTCCGGCAAATTAAACAGAAGTAAATCAGATTCAACTAAACCGAAAGCAAATCAAGTTCAATGAAACCGAAAATGAAGTAAAAGTACTACAATAGTAGTATAGTACTAAATGCAAAAAGGAGGAACTGATCAGTTTTGACCAGTGAGACGAACATCTTGAAGAAGGAGAGTGTAGTCGATCTCAAGATCCTCGAGAATCCGCTTGATTGCGATGATCAGCGCGGTTCTTCTCAAACTCTTCTCTACGTATACTTGGAAATTTATGGTGTGCTGGACCAGTATATTCAATACCAGCTTGTTCACATTCTCAATCGACCTCACCATCACCAGGGGTTCTGGATACCAATGTTGCGGGTTTGCCACCAAGTATCTGATCAAATATACACACAAAATTAGTAAGTGATTTATATGAAGAAACTTAACTAATATGTGACAAACTAAAAAAAAAGAACCTTATATAATCCATATTGATCTCTAATATATGCATAATAATACTTACTCTTTGATTTTTTCCTTGAGAGTGCCTATTTTCTCGGCCGGTGTTGAGAATGCGATGCCGAAGTCCACATAATCTCCCATATCCGGACTTCTGTAGTAGTTGCTTATTGGTTTCGAAATTAAAACCGAGTTTGGATAGAACACTTTCTCGTTGTCAATCTTGAGGAAGACGGTCGTTAAAAGATCTATTTCTTCAACCAACAACTTCAACGCAAGAAAAAAAGATAAAACTCAATAATTTAGATGTTGTAACTTTAGTAAAAATAGTGAGAAAAACAAACTTGGAAAGTTAGTTACCATAACACCGTCGACAACGCAACGGTCTCCGACGTCATAAGGGTGCATCACGAAGACGAAAATAAAGGATTCAAAGATATTCTTGCAAGTGCTTCCGATCATGAAAGCAAGACCCAGGACTTGTGAGGAGAGCAATAACAAAATCTTGGTCGATGCTATATCCAGAAGTACCAACCAAACGATCAATGTAACAACGGTCAGGATTCCAGATATAAGTTTGTCCAACTGCTTAACCGCTGTTTTTGTGTCGTTCAGTGAATGTCCTATAGTTTTCCTATTTAGGTATACACCGACCTGTCAACGTACCAACCCTACTTTAAAACTTTTTACAACTTCTCCAAATATGCATAATGAATGTGTTATGTTTTAGGGTAAAAAAATCGAATAAAACTCTTTAAACGTAGCATATAAAAGAACAACAAAACTAAGGGTGTTTGAGGAACGTTACCACCCATTCTGTAAAAGCCTTGCGTGTGATTTGTCCGGTGTCAGCAGCACCATCTATTAATGGGAGTACAAGGTCAACCTCTTCCTTAATCATGAACCTCAATAGGTCGTCTTCTTCTATGCAACTGTCAAGAAGCAATCAAATGATTATGATGAAACAGGGTAAAGAAAGCAGAGTATTGTGTTATGACGACTCACTTTTGGTTAGGCTTAGCAACATTGTTGAAGATGTCATAAGCAGCAGCCACAGCCTCCATCTCATTTGTTATCTCTTTATCAGTTTTCTCTTTCTTATCGTTGACCTCATCTATAGTGCTAGATATGGTTGAGATACCTGAAGTTCCCACGGCTTCTATCAAAACACGCATTGTCCAGGCAGAAACCTTCTCTTGTTTCATCCTGTGAACCTTTCCCATATCGATCACTTTCTTGTCTTTCACTTTTCCATTCTTGGTGCTCGTGAAGCTAAGGTGTCCCGTGCTTGGCACGCGACCAACGTTCTCGGCCTCTTCTATAAGCGGAGGTCCCGAGAGAGTCTGGAGAACGTATTGGTGGAAGACAGACTCTTGAATCCTCTCAAAGAAGTTTCTGACGTTGAACTTTGAAGCAAGAACTTTCAAGGCAAACGTCTTCACCAAGAAAAGGACTGACCCGACGAGAAGAGTGACAATAGTGGCAGTGATAAAGTCGAGAAACTTTTTGGTCTTACGTGAGTGTTTATCATCTTCATCGAACAGACATACCCAAGCTATCAGAATCAAGCTAAACCAAATAAAGACTTGAACATTCTTCTTCAAACCGTGCACAAAGTACAACACTTTTTTCTTAAGTAGATAGTTCTTTTCTATGAGGAACACCGCAATATGCATGAACCAATNTACACCGACCTGTCAACGTACCAACCCTACTTTAAAACTTTTTACAACTTCTCCAAATATGCATAATGAATGTGTTATGTTTTAGGGTAAAAAAATCGAATAAAACTCTTTAAACGTAGCATATAAAAGAACAACAAAACTAAGGGTGTTTGAGGAACGTTACCACCCATTCTGTAAAAGCCTTGCGTGTGATTTGTCCGGTGTCAGCAGCACCATCTATTAATGGGAGTACAAGGTCAACCTCTTCCTTAATCATGAACCTCAATAGGTCGTCTTCTTCTATGCAACTGTCAAGAAGCAATCAAATGATTATGATGAAACAGGGTAAAGAAAGCAGAGTATTGTGTTATGACGACTCACTTTTGGTTAGGCTTAGCAACATTGTTGAAGATGTCATAAGCAGCAGCCACAGCCTCCATCTCATTTGTTATCTCTTTATCAGTTTTCTCTTTCTTATCGTTGACCTCATCTATAGTGCTAGATATGGTTGAGATACCTGAAGTTCCCACGGCTTCTATCAAAACACGCATTGTCCAGGCAGAAACCTTCTCTTGTTTCATCCTGTGAACCTTTCCCATATCGATCACTTTCTTGTCTTTCACTTTTCCATTCTTGGTGCTCGTGAAGCTAAGGTGTCCCGTGCTTGGCACGCGACCAACGTTCTCGGCCTCTTCTATAAGCGGAGGTCCCGAGAGAGTCTGGAGAACGTATTGGTGGAAGACAGACTCTTGAATCCTCTCAAAGAAGTTTCTGACGTTGAACTTTGAAGCAAGAACTTTCAAGGCAAACGTCTTCACCAAGAAAAGGACTGACCCGACGAGAAGAGTGACAATAGTGGCAGTGATAAAGTCGAGAAACTTTTTGGTCTTACGTGAGTGTTTATCATCTTCATCGAACAGACATACCCAAGCTATCAGAATCAAGCTAAACCAAATAAAGACTTGAACATTCTTCTTCAAACCGTGCACAAAGTACAACACTTTTTTCTTAAGTAGATAGTTCTTTTCTATGAGGAACACCGCAATATGCATGAACCAATTCGTCAAGAAAAGGCCGCTGAGTGTCACCATCACAAGCACGCACCATTTCCAAAGTTCCAGACCCCAAATGTATGCTTGTTCACCTTATCAACGGTCAAACTCACAACCAAAGTGCCCAAAATGGCCATAAACAGTACCAACTCAAGCAGAGCAAGAGGTGTCATCCGGCTACGCTTCCGTCGGTGTAGCTTAACCTTTTTGTAGATTTCCTCATTTTCATCCATTTCATCCTCATCAACTCTACTCAGTGCTGCTGCTGACGCAATGCTCCTATTAGATTTGTTATTAGGGGAAGCCCTGTCAAAAGAACTCCTTGCGAATGATGAAGCAGCACCAAACTGTTCCCTAAGGGATCCACCATTTTCCTCTCTAGTGTGATCATATCGAAAAGACTGTTGTTCCCCAAACCTTGACTTGGACTTGGAGTAAACTGACCTCGAAATAGACTTCCTCCGAACTAGACCTCCAGTGTTGGGACTTGGAGTTTTAGGCGGCTTATGAACGCTACCACCAAACTTATAGATATCAGGAGGTGGAATGCTTATCGGCATTGGTTTGGCTTTCTCAGTCCCCGCATCTGCTTCCGGTGAAGGCAATGGATTGAAAGAAGGAGATGCTGCTGAGTCTTTTGACTCTTCTTTATCTGAAACATTAATAACAACTTCTTCTCCGTTACTGGCTCTCTTCTCTGCCATCCTTAAGTCACCTTCCAACTAATAAATTTGCTATGCAGCTGTTTGACTCAAATGGCTCCCAAAAGAGCCCAGAAGTTGGACCAAATCCTAAGAAGACGAGAGTATAAATGCACTAATTAAAGATTAGATCGATCACAAACTCTTACACAAATAAATACACTAAAGATTGATTTAACAAATGCTTGACACCGTTATTTTTTTAAATTTTTTTTTTAAGTTGACCGTATCTAATAGCTTACCTTAAAACCTAAGCCAAATCCTACAAGGCTAGAAAAGAGATCTGCAAGAAAGAGTGAAAGACCATTTGTTCTTTAAGCGAATTAGTATCTAACTACTCAAAACAATACTCAGAAACTCTTTAGAAAAACCCCATCTTTGTCCTAAAACAAAACTTTCAAAGAAAAAGGAAACCAACAGTGCAGCACTGCTAGAAAAACAGAGCAGGTATGGACCTCTGTATCGTTCGGTGGACAAAAATAATAATACGAGGAGAGGAACACACATTTTTAGAAGCTTAAAAGTAACAAAAGAAAGATACGAGAAAGGGAGAAGAGCAGAAGAATCGTACAAGGACACTGAAAGCGCCAAGGAAGGATTGATCTTGAAACTTCCTTCAGTCCTGCTGCCCAAAGTGCGAACCCCTAGTGCATTTTATAAACCAAACAAATAAGTTGAATAGGAAAAATAATAATAATAATAATATTAGTTCCAGTCTTCCAGAGTAATGCAGACAGATAACAAATTGGCCATAATTAAATATAAGCAATCACGTGGATCTCAGAGGGGACGGGATTCCCATAAAAATAAAGTTTTATGCTTCCCAATGACAAAGTTGATAATGTTAAAGATTTGAATACACAAAGCCTTATTTAAAAAAACTTTATTGACATCTTTTTCGTTTCTTTTAAGTAGTACGTACGTAGTATAGAAAACATTATTCTTCAAAAAAAAAAAGCCTATTGAAATTTCTCAGTCATTTAATTTAGCTAAAATGATTTGCATGTGCTCTACCTCTACGTAATAGTGAGCAATAAAAGGAGAAGGTTAGCGGATAATTGCTACAGCTGCTTAGTAATGGTCGTGGCTGGGTAATATCAAATCTTAAATTGCCAACAAAAAAAAAATCATATAGTAATTATAATACTACGTAGAAAAAACAATGGCGAGTAGGCGACAGCAAGAATATTTATACAGTCCTTGGTTTTACCGTTAGTATCAACAATGGAAATTTTGAATAGCGATATTAATTCGATAACAACGAATTTGGTGTTTCGATGAAAATCAACAATTTATATTGTTTCGAGTAACATAAACTACTACCTTCGTACCATGATTTTAACGTGCACGGCGCGCAGGATATTTAAAAATAACTCGCATCGAGCCTATTAGAAAATAAATAATTAGGATCGAACTTAATCTTTTTTTAGTGACTACTACCTAAGTAGCTAGATAACGACGAAAAAGATAGTATACTACTAATTACTAAATAACTTCAATATTGCGCAGATTTTTATATATATTTTATACATTAATGTAATATCGATCGTAGTACTACACAATCTTTCATGCATTTCATTTCCGTCGTGAAGTGTAGTAGATAGAAATGTATCTATATATATATACAAAAATAAAGTTTTTCTGGTATATGACAAAAAGGTTTTTCTCGTATAAAGATGACAGACAAGTCATTTGACTCATTTCTTATGAGAGTGCTCCTTAGTCCTTATATCGGGGTTATATGATCACACTATTTGGCGTCTAATTAAAGACACAAGTCGAAAGTGAATTTAATTTATCGAATTATTCAAACTTTTCGCTAGATCGGATCTAAAATTTCTAATATACATGTGAGTGTGACCATTACACAATCGATTCTCTAAAAGGGATATATGCTCCAACGTCAGCTCCATCGATAAACATGCTTCGCCATCTCACATTTTTTTAATGTCCCCTCTTGTTAGAATTAATATTCCATTGATTTGAGATCCTAGGCTTAAACTTCCTGAGAAAATTAGGAAGATTGATTATTAGCTTTTAGCTTAGTGGGCATCCTTAAAGCCAGATCCATCTTTGCTTTTGTAGAATGCATTTGAACAGTGTTTTCTGCATTTTAGCTTACCTTTAAGAAGTCAAACTTATCACTAATTAATTTTTAGTAAAAAAGTATAGAAAAATGGTATTTTTGTATATGCTTTTTTCTAACTTGTTTTCTATTTCACTAAAAGGAGTATTTTCAAAAATACCAATTCTCTATATTTTTTTTACAAAAATACTCTCTTATTGCCATTTTCAATAAAATTCATTTTCTATATACAAAATAACTAAATTTTAAACTGTAAATTTAAAATACTAAATTATACCCCTTCAAAGCTATATTCTAGAGGTAAAATAGAAAACGTAAATCTAAAAAAAAAATCTAAAAATTAATTTCTAACCATTTTTTTTTTAATAAAATGTAAAATTTATTCTAAAAAAACGTTTTTACATCTTAGTGCTACGGAAAATTAGAGTTTTTGGTAGTGTAAACAGAATTACATTCTAAGAAGAGAAGTTTGTGATCGCGAGTTAACCTGTTGCCAGCCACTTAACCATGTGGTTGGAGAAGTTGCCGTTATCATGGAGTGAGAGTAACCGGTTGTGAACCAGTCGATCAAGACGTTTCTAACCATTTTCTTATTAGAAGAAGGAAATTAAACTATTTTGGTCTTCGATAAACGTATTCGATGCATGGCGATTAAAAAAGCGACAGAGAGACGGTTACTTTTCCAATTCCTTCTCACTTCGGTGATGATTGTTCTCTCCGCCGGAGCCGTGGACCATGATGTTCGTTCAATCCACACTTCGGCTGTTATCCCCACTTTGAAACCCAAGTTTCAAAGTGTTGCCGAATTACTCGCGATGGTGAAAATCGCTGAGATCTACAATAAACGAAGGCCAAAGGGAGGTTTCTCACAAATATTCTCGTCTTCTCCTTTAAATCTCTTGGAGATACAAGATTGTTTCAACCGCTTTTCCGCTCAATTGAATAATTTCCTTCTTCCGGTGATCACTACCATGGTTCATCGACAACATTGAGTGGCTTACATCCGTTGGCCAGGGTATCTAGCGGTTTGAATACTCTTCTTTCAACAGATTTGCTATGGAAGGAACGTCCATGGAGACCACCATGGAGAAAGCTACGAATCGGAGACGACGATGTAGTGATAATAAGCGTCTATGTATCACATGTGTTCTCTACTTTGTGGTATATCATATTTCATATTGACAAGCCATGGCGACATAGGATTTTCTTTCTTTTGAAGGAATCAATACTTTGGTTTCTTTGGAATACGGTTCAGGAAACAAAGCGAGGCTTGGACACGAAATTGCAAAAGACGCATTTGGTCTCGGTTAAGAATATATGGCGAGGATTTTGGCTTTTCATCATGTGGATGATAGCGAAAGATGAAAATCGTCAATTATGGCAGAATAAAGTTATTTTGTTTTTGATATCACGGAGGCAACAAAGTTCAGAATTAAGTCTTACAACATTCAATTTCAACTTATTAATCAAGGTTATGCCAAGGACATTTTGGAGTTTCATCGGGATGATGATAGCCATCTACAAGTATATGAGAGAGGGACTTAACATATGTTATATGTTAGCCAGTAAGGCTTCCGTTCGGACAGCAGGGTCACTTCCACTTTTTTATCGAAATTATGTTTAATTTCCTGTATTTGTAATAATCGAAATTATGTTCAATTTCCTGTATTTATAATAATGGTTGTATTTGCTTTGTTTCGGTAATGTGTAAACTCTTTATGATATCACTAGATTTTGAATCCACGCTACGCGTGGGTTTATTTAATATATTTTGATAAAAATTATATATGATTGATTAAGGTAATAAAATATTACCTCATAAAAAAAATTAAAATTAGTACTACGAAAAATAATTAAATTTCAGATACACAATTTTTTAAAATATAAAAATCGTTTGTGTTATAAAATCAAATCTGATAAAAAAATCATAAGTTTAACTTGACGTCCAGGCGAGGCAAATCAAACTGATGACCTCACATATCCTAAACCATTTTCTTTGACCACCAGAAAAACGAAACAATTTTATAATCATGAATTTAACTCGTTTTCATATTTAATTGATCGCTACCACCTATGTTTTCATGTTTTTTATTCAATGTTTTCTTATTTTTTCATATTCTTTCTTGTTATTTTCATTGTCAAATTTTGTGTTAATTGTCATCGTAACTTTAACCGTTTGGTTCTTCGTTATACTCTTTTTCTTCTTCTTCCTCGTCAACTTCTTCACATTCTTCCACTGAAAAACCTTTTTTTAGACTACCACACAACTTGTTAACCCATCAAACTCCAAGAACAAAATCATTTCTTTTCTCATAAAATTTGTGAAATTCATGATTACCAGCATAGTCAACACATGCACCCAATTATTGACAATTTTATCCATATACTTATTTGGTTTTAGATCCACGCGTTTAGAAACTTCTCAAACCAAAATCCTTACTTGGTTTATAATATTTTAAAAACATAATAAAATATACTAATAATTATTTATTTAATATGAATCATATGATATATAGAAATATGAGTACACTATAAGAACATATTAATTATAAATAAATAATATCAATTATATTATATCATCAAATAATATTAACCGTATCATATTATCAAATAACCGTAACCGTATATATAACAGTAACCGTTTGAACCGTAACCGTATTTAAACGTAACCGTTTAACCGTTTGTTAAACAGTTCTGGTTAAAATTACTAAAATTTCTAACCATAACCGATGGTTAATAAACCTTAACCGTGACAACCGTAATCCTGGTCATGCCTATGTATAGCTAATAAAACATGTGTGTTTGTCGTCCATCTTTCTTCTTTAAACCTCAAAATTTGACTCAAACATCAAATTAAGGTCTTGCGATGTCAATCCTTCTTCCTTAGACCCAAAAATAAAAAATTAATGAAAGAATATCAACTCATCTATAAAATCATACACAAAAATATGTTTTACAGCTCATAAGAAATAAAAATCACAAATGTAGATAAATAAGATAATTTATGTTTTGCATCAATATTTATAATATTTTAAACTTGTAAAAGGTTTCGAAATATAAAATTTGAACCTTTTAAAATTTTCAATATTTATAATATTTTAAACTTTTAAATTTAAAACTTATAATATTTAAAAACTTTTTAAAATCTAAGAATTTTTAAAAGTTTCAATATTTATAATATTTAAACTTTTAAAAATTTTAAATATTATAATATTTTTTTGAAACTGTTTAAAGTTTTAATTTGATCAAATAAAAAACCAGATCAAAGCAAATAAAACTTTTAAACTTGGACGCTTGATAAATCAAGGTTTCATGCTCATTCGTTGTTAGAAGCATATTAATCTTATTTATACTGGTTCTGAACCATTGTCTAAAAAATTTATAGTTGATGTGTGATATTGTGCTTAGTTATTTGATTTCCATAAATTTAAAATTTTCCTTTTTCTAAAAAATTCTGTAAAATTAAAAAATGTTAATGAATGACATGTCAAATCATGATATGTTGTTTAAAATAATTTTTAATATAGAAAATTCTGGAAATTGTATAAAATGTTAATAAGTGATATGTCAAATTTCTATTGGTTGTTTAAAATCCTCTGTGGACGACCTTAGGAGCTTATAACTCCTACTTTTTATTAGTATAGACTAGGTTTTGAACCCACGTTACGCGTGGGTTTATTTGATATATTTTGATAAAAAATATATATGATTGATTACGGTAATAAAATATTATCTTATAAAAAAAAAATTAAAACTAGTACTAAGGAAAAAGATTAAATTTCAGATACACAATTTTTTAAAATATAAAAATGAGTTATGTTATAAAATCAAATCTGATTAAAAAAATCATAAATTTAACTTGACGTCGAGGCGAGACAAATCAAACTGATGGCCTCACATATCCTAAACCATTTTCTTTTATCACCAGAAAAACAAAACAATTTTATAATCATGAATTTAACTCGTTTTCATATTTAATTGATCGCTACCACCTATGTTTTCGTGTTTTTTATTCAATGTTTTCATATTCTTCATATTCTTTCTTGTCATTTTTATTGTCAAATTTTGTGTTAATTGTTATCGTAACTTTTACCGTTTGGTTCTTCGTTATACTCTTTTTCTTTTTCTTCCTCGTCAACTTCTTCACATTCTTCCACTGAAAAACATTTTTTTAGACTACCACACAACTTGTTAACCCATCAAACTCCAAGAACAAAATCATTTATTTTCTCATAAAATTTGTAAAATTGATGATTACCAACATAGTCAACACATGCACCCAATTATTGACAATTTTATCCATATACTTATTTGGTTTTAGATTCACGCGTTTAGAAACTTCTCAAACCAAAATCCTTACTTGGTTTATAATATTTTAAAAACATAATAAAATATACTAATAATTATTTATTTAATATGAATCATATGATATATAGAAATATGAGTACACTATAAGAACATATTAATTATAAATAAATAATATCAATTATATTATATCATCAAATAATATCAACCGTATTATATTATCAAATAACCGTAACCGTATATAACAGTAACCGCTTGAACCGTAACCGTATTTAAACGTAACCGTTTAACCGTTTGTTAAACGGTTCTGGTTAAGATTATAAAAGTTTCTAACCATAACCGATGATTAATAAACCTTAACCGTGACAACCATAACCCTGGTCATGCCTATGTATAGTTAATAAAACATGTGTGTTTGTCGTCCATCTTTCTTCTTTAAACCTCAAAATTTGACTCAAACATCAAATTAAGGTCTTGCGATGTCAATCCTTCTTCCTTAGACCCAAAAATAAAAATATTAATGAAAAAATATCAACTCATCTATAAAATCATACACAAAAATATGTTTTACAACTCATAAGAAATAAAAAGCACAAATGTAGATAAATAAAATAATTTATGTTTTGCATCAATATTTATAATATTTTAAAATTTTAAAAGGTTTCGAAATATAAAATTTGAACCTTTTAAAAATTTTCAATATTTATAATATTTTAAACTTTTAAAATTTAAAACTTATAATATTTAAAAACTTTTTAAAATCTAAGAATTTTTAAAAGTTTCAATATTTATAATATTTAAACTTTTAAAAATTTTAAATATTATAATATTTCTTTGAAACTGTTTAAAGTTAATTTGATCAAAAAAAACCAGATCAAACCAAATAAAACTATTAAACTTGGACGCTTGATAAATCAAGCTTTCTAGCTCATTCGTTGTTGAAAGCATATTAATCTTATTTATACTGGTTCTGAACCATTGTTTAAAAAATTTCTAGCCGATGTGGGATATTGTGCTTAGCTTTTTGATTTCCATAAATTTAAAATTTTCCTTTCTCTAAAAAATTCTGTAAATTTAAAAAATGTTAATGAATGACATGCAAATCATGATAGGTTGTTTAAAATAATTTTTAATATAGAAAATTTTGGAAATTGTATAAAATGTTAATAAATGATATGTCAAATTTCTATTGGTTGTTTAAAATCCAATCTGGACGGCCTTAAGAGCTTATAGCTCATATTTTTTATTAGTATAAATTAATAAATTTGCTGTAAAAAAAAAAAAAAACGTATTGGATGCGTCTTTTGTTCCAAACCCAAATCAAACTTTGAAATTTATATTTCCTCGTCCCGTATCAAGGCCCACAAACAAGCTCAAAGATAGATATCAGCTTAGCCCGTGACAGTACATTTCTTAATCGGGTTTAGGGTTTCTCAGAGACTCAAGCTACACACACTCAACTCTTTTAGGTTTTTAAAGCGGCTTCTCTCTCTCTCTCTCCGTCTCTCTCTCTCTTTTGATCTTTCTTCATCCTCAACTCCCTAAAGCAGCAACAATGGCCGTTACTTTCTCAGATCTACACACAGAGGAGGGTGTCAAATCCGTGGAGGAGCACCTCGCCGGAAAAACCTATATCTCCGGGTAAAGTTTGTTCCTTTACCTATTTTTGCTACACGATCGTCTTAACTATTAGATTGTATTCTAATAGAGTTTGAATTCGCAGAGATCAATTGTCTGTGGATGATGTTAAGGTTTACGCTGCCGTTCCAGCGAAGCCCAGCGATGCTTTCCCCAATGCTAGCAAGTGGTACGAGTGTGTAGCTTCTCACCTCGCTAAAAGGTTTGTCCTCTTTTTTTTTGGAATTAAGTTAGTCAGATTTGGAGTATTATTTATTGATCTTCCAATGTAATGACGAGTTTTTTGATTTGTTGCAGCTTCCCAGGTAAGGCTGTTGGAGTTCAAATCGGTGGCTCTGCTGCTGCTGCTGCTTCAGCTGTTGAGGCTGAGGTACTTTTTACTTGATTATCATAGTTGTAGACTTTAGGAAAGGGTAATCATTATATAGTGTTGGACAATGCTTTGATATGGTGATACTTCCTCTAGTCTTGTGTTAGAGATCCACGAGCTGTGTTTGTGTGCTTGATTTATTATTATCCATGAATCAACAGGCACCTGCATCTGCAGCTGATGATGATGATGACATTGATCTCTTTGGTGACGAGACCGAAGAGGAAAAGAAAGCTTCTGAGGAGAGGGAGGCTGCTAAGAAGGATACCAAGAAGCCTAAAGAGAGTAAGTCTATAGATTGAACTGGATAGGATTCGAAATCTTAAGTTTGGCGTATTCTTCTGCTGGAATTGATATACGAGCTTGTCTCTTGGTTTTTATTGGGGAAACATGTGAATGAGTTACTGCATCTTGATTTTTAATTTGGATTCTTATTCTTTTTGATAGGTGGAAAGTCCTCTGTGCTTATGGATGTTAAGCCATGGGATGATGAGACTGACATGAAGAAACTGGAGGAGGCTGTTCGTGCTGTTGAGATGCCCGGTCTTTTATGGGGAGCTTGTATGTTTAGACTTTTGATCTATAAAGAGAGTAAACTTTGAATTCTTCTTTTGTTGGACAGTTTTCTAATTGAGGTTTTTTCTTCTGTATTTTTGTTGCAGCTAAACTGGTGCCAGTTGGTTACGGAATCAAGAAACTCACAATTATGCTCACCATTGTTGATGACCTTGTCTCCCCAGACAACCTCATTGAAGATTTCCTCACCTCAGAGCCTAACAACGAGTACATCCAGAGTTGTGACATCGTCGCATTCAACAAGATCTAGAGACTTTAAACCTCTCCTTACCAAAATATATTTGATTTCCAAGTTTTGTTTTCGTTTGTGTGGTTTGCTGAAGATGTTTCTTTTCTAGTTGCAAGACCTCTTTCATATTACAATATAAAAGCCTTTTTATTCCTATGCATTGTTATTAAGAAGCACTCAGGTACTTTGAAAAATTCTCTATTACTTCAGAAAGAATAACGCATCCTGCTGCTCCCATCACAAGAGATAGAGTGAGTTTTCCTCCTGGGACAAGTTGCGGCAATCCTGTTACTGTTGTTGATGAGACTATGTACCTATCTGACCAAGACATTGCCCCTGGGATGATTCCGAACAAAACTAGTACTACAGAACCAGAAGGGAAACAATAGTCAGTTTTCTATTAGTTTGGTTAAATGTGTGTTCTGTTTGTTCAGGTGGTTAAAGAAGAGACTTGTACCTCCATATGTCCCGGCAAAATCTAAGGCTTTGAAGAAAATCTCTGGGTCTAGCAGTGACAGGACAAGCGGTGGAACCAGTGTGAGAAAGTAAAGAAGAGGCTTGTTCTGACCACTTGGGAGCTTCAATACTTGAAAGTTATACAAAAGAAAAAATTATTCAGTTTTCCGTGGCAGTAGATTTAATGAAAAACATAAAGTTTGGTTGTTCAATGATACTCAGTACTCACAATCAGAGAAGAAATCTGAGAGGCCTAAGACAAATCCGATATAGGATGTTGCGATTGCAAAAAGAGAGAATGCTTCCACAAAAGGCTGTGTGATCAAAACAAGACTGATGTGAGGTGATTGGTGGTAATTCGTTTATCTTATATGCAAGAATAACGAAACTTACACCGACAATGACACTGCTTGATCTCAATTGTTGCAGAGGATCAACCATTTTCTCAGCAGCCACCCCATTATCTGCTGGAAACGATCCAAGAATTACAGCATTCCACACAAGAAACAAGCCAAGTGGTATGGCTGTGCCAAGAACAATCGCGGTTCTGAAGATAAGAATATTTCAAAAGGCTTAGTTAATTCATACAGACTGAGTGAGTTTTACCATCACCATTGCAGGGTATGATGTCACCTTACTTTCGGCAAGTCTCCTTCAAGATCAGTGCATAGGACAGGCACCACATTCTGAAAGAAAAACCATCAGTTAAGCAAGTTTATACATCTTAAGAGTCAAGACTCAAGACTCAAAGGTTGAATCATGAGATTAACTGTTAACTACCTGATAAACAAATGAAAGGGCAAGAATGGGTATACTCATAGGAACGGCCTCAAAGTTAGCCTTGAGAAGAGCTTCCCAGTGCAAGTCTCCACTCGCAACTGCCTAACAAAATGGTCATCTTTGGTTTGGTTTTCCCTTTCATGAACTCATAAGAAAAGTCTTTTAACGAAAAAGTGTTACCACGAGTGCTGCAAACGATGCAATTACTCCAAACACCAGAACTCCATTAGCTGCACCGATGAACCGCTGGCTACAACCACATGGAGTAAGTTTTAGTACTACTTCTCAGGTCTTCCACTAGTCCATTCTTGTTCTCTAAGGGGTTTAGACAGTTTTTGATTGAAATTGTGGAATCACTGACTGTTTTAAAATGGAGAGCTAACCTTCCAAAGAAGCAAAGGCCTCCGAAAACCATAGAGAACAGAGTTGCACTCTCCCATCTACAGAACATTCTTGGGAATAAGTACAGCAGCATAGCACTCAAAACTCAGTGTAAGTATAAGGATCAATTGGGGTTTCATACATTGGAATGCCGAGGAAGTTTGTAAGGATGCCTGAAGACCGAGCAAGGTAGGCCACGAGAAGGGTGTAATGTATGAGAATGTAAGACCAACTACAGAACAGAAAGGGTTGTTTCAAGTGTAAATGAAAGGAACAGTGAAGGCAACTAAGTAAAGCAAGTTTTGAAATGAGAATGAGAGGATGATTACGAAACAACTTGAACTCCAGCAGACCCAAGAGTCCGCTTCGCCATTGAGACCTACCAAAATATCAAGTCAATGCTGAGTTTAACTTAATTGAAGTTAGTTGGCAGAGGAAGTATCGGGTTTCAAGGATATATACAAGAGATACGCCACCAGAGCCTAGTTCACTCATGGTGTTGACATTTACTTCAGCCACTAGCAAACCTGTCACAACCTGAAGCCAAAAGATATGTTTCTAATGACCAATACATTCCTCACAAGACACGTTAAAAGAGATAAGAAGAGAAGAGCCATCAATCATTACCATGAACGCCCAACAGAAAATACAGGCAACTGCAGAGGCCAAGAAACCTGATTCTTGTGTCACGGCTGGAATTGCAAGTATCCCTGCACCTACCTAATCAAGAAAAAGGATAGAGATTTACCTGAAACCAAACTGGATTCGTCCCACAAAAAATCTTGAGAGAGTTATGAGAAAGAAGACTTACAGTAGTGCCAGCAACCAAGAAAATAGCACTAGACAAACTCCCTGAAAATTTTCAAAACTTAGCCAAAACTTCTATCAACATTTTGGGTAAGTCAAATGCAAGAAAGATACAATATTTGTACCGGATTCTCGCCTCAACGTTGATCGATTAAGATTAGAGAAGAGCCTATGAGATTCAACAACCCTTTCTTCATCTTTTTCGGTTGTTACAAGTGTTTCTCTGCCTTCATCGGACACTCTCTGAGGCAAACAGTACTTGAAGATTCTTGGGGTCTGAGTTCTAAAGATTTGGTTTGATTTGAAACCAAAACGGGATAAGGAGATGTGAGAGCTTGGTACACGAAAAGGGAGAACTCCATCGAGAATTATGCGTTTTGGTGGAACTAAAGGATTGGTGGGTAATCGAAGACAAGTGTTACTCAGAGACACAGACATCTCTGTGTTTACTTTAGCTTGGTCTGTGTCTAGTCAGAAGATCATCAGACACTGTGATCAGTCTTCTTCTGGCTTTCCTGCGGTCCGACTCCAGTTCAAAAGTGTTGTTACCAGAGACTCTAGAGAGAGATTAGCCTCCGATTAAACATGTGTGGCTGTCTTATTTTTGAATTTTATTTTTTCCAAATAAATTTATCTATGCTTTCAATTTTTCTTTTAGAAAAATATTATTTTTACACATGAGAAAAAAAAAAGATTATTTTTAGTAATTATTTTTTTATAAAAAATATTATTTAAAAAGCTGGATACATAAGTAAATAAATAAATATAAAATAAAATTGCCAATATAATATAATTGTTTGCTATTTTATTTTAACAGTTGTGTTACTTTTTTTTTTCATTTAATTACTACAGTACCAGTGATTTTCTTCTGTAAATGTAACTTATTATAAATTTTTATATATACGAAAACTATAGTTTATTAAAAACCTAAGATTTTGAGTATATTTATTTTTTTGTTAAATTTCATTTTTCATTAAAGATTAATTTCTCTTTACAAGATAAATTTTAATTTTGTTTCATCTTATGTTTCCTTCTCTCAATTATTGAATTAAGGGGGAAAAAAAAAGAAGAGAATTTGTGGGAGAAAGAAAAGTCCAATTGCGTCCGATTTGGATCCGACAAGGACGGGTCAGGAAACAGAGACCAATTTCTTCTTACTCGAAGAAAACCTTTTTTTTTTTTTTCTTATGTTGTCGTGTTTGATGGAATCAACATATATATTGATTTTATCCTTCTTATTTTATTCACAGAGAGAACGGAAGCAAGCAACACAAAAAAAATTTAAATTAGGGTTTTATCTATCTTCATCCCCTTTTTTTTTTGTTCCCTTGACTTTGGGAAGCTACTTCGTTTCTGTTGAACAAGCATGAAGAAGAAGCTCCAGACACGTTTTCCAGCGGTATGGCAAATTACTTTCTCTGTTTTGTTTTTTACATATAAGTTCGTTTTGTTCCTACGGAATCTGTTTTTTTTTTCTTCTTAGTTGTGAGTTTAGTTAGGTTTCACTTTCGTTGTACTTTACAAGGGTTTCTTCCATGATCTTTTTTCTTTCGTCTTCTTTAGGGTTTTGAATTTATGTGAATGTGTCTTGGGCTTTGAGGACTGTTTTTTTGTTCAGGGCTAAGAGATAAAGAAGCTGCAGAGATATCTTGTTTAAGACTTAAAGATGAGATCTCTCTGTTCTGTATATGAAATTTCTTAAGTGTCTTTAGATTTTTAAGGAGTGTGATTTTGTAATTTTTCATGTCGAAGGTGAGATGTATCTTGTGTTGAACAAATACTCTAGTGGCTCTGCCTTTTGGTTTCTTGAGGGTGGTCTTTTACTAACGTAATTGAACTTCAAAATTTTTGGGTTTTCAGACAAGGATTAAGAAGATTATGCAAACCGATGAGGAAGTTGGCAAAATTGCAATGGCTGTCCCTCTTCTTGTTTGTAAGTCATGTCTTTTTTTTTCTCTTACTCAAACGTTGTTTATACAGCTTGTGTCACATGTGGTTTAACCATTCTGGTTTGAATATAAATTTGCAGCTAAAGCTTTGGAGCTATTTTTACAAGACTTGTGCAATCATACATATGATATAACTCTCAGTCGAGGAGCGAAAACTATCAGCTCCTTTCATTTGTATGTGTGAACTCCCATCTTGGTTTTTTGCTTATCTATGAACCAATTGTATTCTTGCTTATTGAAAGCTTTTTATTCTTTTTTTCTTTTACAGGAAGCAGTGTGTGCACGCGTTTAATGTCTTTGATTTTCTAAGAGATACTGTTGGTAAAGTTCCTGATTTGTGTGGCTCAGATGCTGAAGACCAATCTGCTTCCAAAAGAAGGTTAGTCTCTATCAGCTTCTACTACTCTATGTCATCAAGCAAACGACTTCACTTTGGTATAGATTTTCATCTCTAACAACTCGTTATTCTGAATTTTCAGGAAACTTGTCGATGAAAGTAATTGCAACGATGAAGATATGAAGAGCGCTCAATTGGTAACTAGCAAGACTTATTTTGCCAATAGATAGTTGTTTTGGCTCTAATGCTTATGTTTTAAACCCTTTTTATTTTGGCCTTGTTACAGTATGAGGTCAAACATTCTGGCAGTGACAGCGGAAGGCAGGGTAAAGGCCGCGGACGGGGTGGTGGAAAAACAGGAAATGGCCTGTCTCTTACGTTTGAAGAAGATGGTTCTCCAGAAAGCAGCAGGACACCTTCTCCTGAAAACAGAGATACATCTTGGAAGAAAGTTGCGTCACAGAACAATCATAGTAAAGTAAGGAACTTCGATCTGAATGTGGATTTAGATGAGAATGGAGCACTGCTTCATGGCTAGAAAAACAGCTAGAAGAAAGTCCAGAGTGGCCGTCGTTGGGAATGAACGAAATGAAAATGGATCCTGATCAACAACAACAACAGGCTAGTGCTAGTGATGAGGAAGATTATGATGAAGAAAGCATAGAGTAGACCAAGGGTGAAGAAGTTTGGGGTTTGGTTTTTAAGTTTAGGTGATATGACTAAAAAAGTTAAGATATGGGAAAGGATACAACTTTAGGAACTGACACACTTATTATACATAGAAGAAGCAGTGTTTAGGAGATTGATTGCTCACATTATATAATTTTGTCATTTTATTTATCTTTTCCAACATCCAAAGCTTAATGACACCCTAACAGAGAGATTTAACTGTTTCTGTTATTAAGAAGAGATTTGACATACAAATTAATTGATGACCCAAGGTTAAACCGAACGACCCGGTCGGATCCAAAAGAGATACTCTAAACGAAAAAGCGGGTTTTGATATCGTCGTCGTTGTCTTCTCAAAATCAAAACCCCAGAAAGTGAGAAAAACTCGAAACCTCTCTCTCTCTCTCTCTCTCTCTCTCTCTCTCTCTCTCGCTTTGCTTCGTCTACACCGTCAAATTCAGTTACAATAACATGGATTTCCAAGTCGTGATTCTCGCCGGAGGCTTCTCTAGTAATCTTGTTCCCTTAGTCTCCAAGGTCGGTCTCTTTCACTTTCATCAGCTGAAACAGTTTTTTTTCCCGATGTAAGTTTAGGCGAATTAGCTAATTTCGTTTTTTCCTTCTTCAGGAAGTTCCTAAGGCGTTGCTTCCCGTAGCGAATCGTCCGGTGTTATCTTACGTTCTTGATCTGCTCGAGAGCAATAATCTCAAGGATCTGATCGTCGTACGCCTTTTATTATATCTTCTTCTTCTTCATACAATTGCTGATTAGGTTGAATGTTTTCAATGAATTTTTGGTGGAGCTTAGATTCTTCGCTTTTTCCATTGTTGGAACAGGTTGTTGAAGGAGAAGATGCTGCTCTTAAAGTTGGTGGATGGATATCTTCTGCTTGTGTTGATCGTTTACATGTTGAGGTTTTTCTTACAATCCTTACCTGACCTTACTTCATTCAGAATTGGAGCCCTGTTTCTTCATCTAGATCTAGTGCATTGTGGATTCGCAGTTAAATCTCTATGTATGATAGGAAGAAATGTTCGTTATAGGTATTGTTGGTTGGTTCTAGAACTACCGAACCAGAACAGTTCCATGCTGCAGTATCGACTGCAGTTTACACTATGAGCCATTTGTTTGATTAGGACTATCCTGCATCCAGTGGTTAATAGGTTTTCCCACCCTGGAAGGCTTTTTGCATATTGTGCTTGTCCTGAGGTTATAAACATAACAAACTGAGTAGTTTTATTCTATGATTTGTTGGATATCTTACTTTAGGTTGCCGCTGTTGCTGAGAATGTTGGAACTGCTGGGGCTCTCAGGGCAATTGCACACCACTTAACTGCCAACGACATTTTGGTCAGCCGTCTCTTAGCTTCTGGCTTCTCGTAACTTTTCCTTTGTGTAACTTTTGAGCTTCTAGCTTACTGGAAATTTGTCTTGAAGTAGATTGTAAGTGGAGACATTGTGTCTGATATTCCTCCGGGTGCTGTCGCTGCCACTCATAGAAGGCATGATGCAGCAGTAACTGTAATGCTCTGTGCGCAACCGGTGAGTGGGCCATCAGAATCCGGGGGTTCTGGTGGGAAAGATAAAACCAAGAAACCTGCTTGCGAGGATATCGTAGGGCTTGATTCCTGGAAACAATTCTTGTTATACATTGCCAAAGGTCCTACTTCAAATTCTCTTTTTTATGTCTTAGAGTAAGTAGGAACAAAATAATTGAACTTTTTGTTGGTTTACCTTCTGAAATTGTGTTAGGGACTGAGATTAAGAAAGATACCCGAGTAAATAAGAGCATTCTCTGTGCGGCTGGCAAGGTAATGTTCTCTAAGAAATAAGTTCTTATAAATGACCTACAATGCATCTTTTCATCTGACTGTAGATAAATCTTCATACAGTTTCTTATTATTTTGTCATTTTCGATTTAGATGGAACTGCGATCAGATCTCATGGATTCTCATATATATGCCTTCAAAAGGTTGGTCAGATCTAGCTTTCCTGCTAACAAATTTGTTTTATATGTTGATACTCAATATGTTCTTTTGTCTCTTCTCTTGTGTATTACAGATCAGTTCTGCAGGAAGTTTTGGATCAAAAACCTGCTTTTCGGAGCCTAAAACAGGATGTACTACCATATCTTGTTCGCACACAGCTGGTTAGTTGGATAAGGTCCTTGCAAATGAGACTAAATGAGATCATACCATTTGTTTTATTAGCATTTTGATCCTTTGTTTGTTATATTTCCCCTTGAGTCTCAGAGATCAGATGTCTCCTCTGACCAAAATAATGTAGAAGAAAATGGAAATGGAAAGAATAATATGCAGAACAACGAGGTGGTCTTGTCTCAAGTTCTCTCAAACGCATCTTTGCCAAGCTTTCATCAAGTTTATGAATCAGGTCTGGACAGCCGAAAAACTCATAAATGCTGTGTTTATATAGCGGATGAAAGTAAGTATTTTGTCCGCTTGAATAGCATTCAGGCCTTCATGGACGTAAATAGGGATGTAAGTTGTTTCCTCATAAATGTGTTCCACACCTTTTTCTAGTATTTTTTTTCGCAGTTGACATATCGAGCTCCATAAAAACTTGTGCAGGTTATTGGTGATGCAAACCACCTATCCGGATACTCCTTTTCGGCTCATCATAACATTGTCCACCCATCAGCTGAGCTTGGATCAAAAACCACAGTACGTCCCTCATTTGTGTAGATACTGGGCAATTTGTTCTTTGAGTCATGATTGCCAATAACTATTTATGGGATGCAGGTTGGACCTCATTGTATGCTTGGAGAAGGCTCTCAAGTCGGTGATAAATGTAGTGTCAAAAGATCTGTAATTGGGAGACATTGCCGGATAGGCTCCAATGTGAAGGTAACAATGAAATTTTACTGACGCCAACCAAAGAATAGGAGTGTACATCTCGAAAATACACTCAGCTGCTTATATTTGGGTGCAGATTGTGAATTCAGTTGTGATGGACCATGCTACAATTGGAGACGGATGTTCAATACAAGGCTCAGTCATTTGCAGTAACGCGCAGCTTCAAGAGCGTGTTACTCTGAGAGACTGCCAAGTACGTTGCTCCTTTCCGTTTTCATAATACACAAGAGTCCCGTACATATCAAAGCTTTTTACGGATTCCATAATGAAAACATCAATTTGTTTATAGGTGGAAGCAGGCTATATAGTTTGCGCCGGGGGTGAGCACAAGGGAGAGACCTTTGCTAGAAAATGAAAAGGAGTGTTAAGCATATGAGGCACACATCTTGGAACGTTTCTTTCAAATGAAAAGCAGCTTGTATTAGTCATTCGTTTGGTGAAAAGAGTAGTGAGGAGAGAAGAGTGAGAAGGATTGGAACATTCCCCACTAAGGTTTTGTTGATTAAGAGTTTGAGATTTTCCGTTAGTATGTTTTGCTGATAGAGTTTGATCTTTTGCTATTCATTACATATTTGCGGCTACATGAACTCAAACTTGTTGTAGTCTTTAAACATTTTGTCAGCCACTGACTCTTCCTCTGCACGGACCACCTTTTGTTCCGTTTCAGATGGTTTGATGTCTTCTTTTTTTTTTTTTTTTGGTTTT
>NC_025692.1:5347416-5361794 GCF_000633955.1 Camelina sativa | reverse complement strand
TTTTTTTTTTTTTTTTGGTTTTCTGAACTTTTGTGCCAAAATTTTAACTTTTTTTGTTCGAGACTAAAGTCACTAAACAAACACCTTTCGACCACAGTTTTCGGCTTGCCACATTGGATTTGATACATAACCTTCACAATTATAACAACTTCGAACGTATGAATTCCATGTGATTTTGCCCATTTTGTATGTAGCTCAAAATGTTTCTATTAAAATGGTCACGAGAAGTCTAGAATGGATAAACTTGTTTGTAACAAAATGTACAAAGCTGCCACCAAATCAAATTATAATACAAGTTGTGATTCTTCCCCGCAAACTTTAGTTGCTTCGTCCCTCCGAAATTTCCCCACAGTGTATTTTATTTATTTATTTAGAGATTATACCTACAAAGCCAAAATCAAATCATTGCTATTAGATGAGACCAATCTACATCGTATAGAAACATTGCCAAATGCAAACCATTGATACACACTAAACTTAAGCTTGTGCATTCACAGTTACTAGTCAGGTTATCTTATAAACCTGAGATCATTGACCATTTCTTCTTGTTTGAAACGACCTTAGCGTTGTTTACTCAATCATCATGTACATTGCCATATGAGAAACATGCAATATCTAGAGATGAAAAGATGAGTCTAGTGGCCGAGAATGCACAAGCTGGAAGCCTGGAAAGAGACAGTACAAGGACAATTACCTAACAAATTAGTCAACAGTGAGTTAAGTAGCTGCTTTTAAACCTCTCCATAACACGTCCTTGGGTGTGCAATACAAAAATGGGAGTGTCCAACGCTTCAGCCAGTAGTAAGCTTCATCGCTCCCATCTCATCAGGCTTTGAGCTCTTATGCTGCAAAAAGTTAATTTTAGGGACGACCAAAATATAAATTGCTGAGCAACAGTAACGTCCAAATTCAGCTTCATTTAAATGGAGATGTCTTACATAGCAATTAATACATCACCTTACTCTTTTTGTGCCTCTGAACGTCATCAAGATCTGCATCCCCATTGCTTTTCCTTTTCTGAAAGTTTAAGTTATAACATTAACATACCATGTAAATTTCTAGACTGCACAGATTTGCTAACTCTGACTAATTGAACAATGGACACATTCAATCGTTAGAAATGGAGAAACACTTTGCCACTCAGCTATTATTATTCGTAGGAAAGAAAGGGACCAAGAAAGCTCTTACCTTATCATGGTGTCCACTTTTTTCCTTCTTTCGTTCTCGATCCTTGTCTTTATCCTTATCTTTGCTCCTAACTTTATGCTTGTGCTTGTGCTTCTTATGTTCCCTATCTTTCTCCTTGTTCTTGTCTCTATGTTTCTTATGCTTCCTGTCCTTATCTTTGGACTCGCTTTTTGATTTAGACGCAATGGTAGGAGCTCCCTTCTCTGCCTGAAAAGTAGAAACCGAAGATCTCAAAATCTCTTACATAGCTCAACTATCATAACAAGATACTTGGCAGGTAATTCAACTTATCAATGGAATGTATCATATACTAATTCCAATTCCAGTATCAACAGAATCAGATATCTACACTAAGTCACATAGAGAGAGAGAGAGAGAAAAGATACTCACTGGAGGCAATTCAACGGGGGCAGTATCATTAAGCTCAAAAGCCTCCTTAAGTTCATCAAGAACAAAAGGTTGGATGCGAGCATTATTACTAGTATCTCGGCCAAGTGAAGCATTAGGAATAAGCTGATCCAATTGCATCCCTTCTCCTTTTCTAATCTCTGAGTCTCCAACCAGACTGTGAAGGTAATGAGCATCTGAAAGTGACTCAGGGAGTGACCTCTTGCAAAAGAATTCAAGGTGTGGCAACAACTTGTATTGTGTTATAAGATCTAAAGCACCACCCAATTCTCTCGGACCTTTGCAATTATAAAAATCAAACATTCTCATTGACGACCCTCAAATCCAAAATAGAAAGAAAAAATAAAATAAAAACCAAAGCTTTTTTTTACCTCCAAACTTATTGCTCTCTGACTCCATATCTTTAGAATTGATCAAACTGCAATTCGTAGAACCCTAATTGGAATCTCTGAAACCAAAAAGAGCCCAAAAGCTCAAGATTTTGACTAGTGTGTGAGAGAGAATAGAAGAAGCAGCAAGCACCACCGCCCATACATATGTTTTCACAAGGCAGGTCTCATCGCAAACCCTCAACTCGGAACGAACAAGTCGTAATTTTTAATTAGGGTTAGAGAGGTGTGTGTTTTCGTCTCAACAACGATGATGCTTGGATCAGTTTTGACAGATTTTAGCCAGCCGATTTATTGATTGGATTCATTCATCCATTTCATTTGGGTAAACACCAATAGTGGTATATTTCATGTACGGGCTTTAGTTGGGCCTTCTCAACCCAAATATCATCTCTATAGTTTCATTACGGTTCGTCCTTACATTTTTTACTCGGTTGCGTGCATATTATTGTTATTTGCTAAGAAAGAAAAAAACCCATAAATCTGATTTTTTTTTTTTTAATAATTTAAGTGATTACAGAGTTTAAGTAATATTTAGGAATTTAAGTGATTGCAGATTTTTTTTAAAAATTTAATAGTAAAACATAGAAATCGCTTATACATTACGATCATGTTTTTTTTTTAATTAATGGACTTTTATTTTTTTATTTTAAAAAGGAAAAAAATCTGATGTGGCTTAATTTGATTGGACATATGACTTTTGCTTTATATGATAAATGATTGCGACTTACGATGTCGTGCAACTTCAGCTTCATAGTCAACCGTCTCCTCCACGCTCAGAGCAGCACCAATTTCTTAAATGGGAAGCGTTGAAAGAAGCTTCGAGGCTGGACCCTAGCCTACAGGATACTCTTAAAGAGATCTATCGCCAATTAGGCATGTCGTACATTCCTCGAGGGCGAGAGGCTGAGCCTGAGGAGCCGGTTGACTCTGAAGCTGAAGTTGCACGACGTCGTCAGAAGGAATGTCTTTAAAGGGCAGAACATCATAAGAAGCAAGCTCGACGTCAACGACGTCAAAGCCAAGCTCGACGTCAAAAGCATGCTCTTTAAGAGCAAGTTATTGAAGAGTTCAAGATGGCCTTTGAGCTCTAGTCGAAGGGAGATATTGGGGGAGCAATATCGGCTCTCAACAAATCGTTCAGCATGCAACCTCTACCTGACACGGACAAGGCTTTGTTCTCACTCTATATAAGGGTTGGAGACCTTTGTAACGCAGAAACATGTATCGAAAGATGTATCAAACATATTATTCTCTCGCTCGCAAACCCTAGATTAAGGTACATAATTGAAGGATTAGATTCAAGGTACAATACTTGAAGGATTCAAGGTTCATCAGAAGCTTAAGGTACAATTATTGTGCATTTTTGTCGAATAAAGCACAAGTCACGTGTTCAATCCTTCAAGTCACCTATCCACCAATCCTTCAAGTCACCTGTCCAATCCCTTCAAGTCACCTGTATAAAATTAAAATCTATATACTACAATCAAAAAAATATAGATTTTAATTTTATACTTATAATTACAGTTCAAATATATATTTTCAGAAATTAAATTACTATGAGCTTATGTGGTGTTGCAATTTGCAAATAAGTTACACAAATCTTTGTCTTTAATTTGTAACATTTACTTTTAGTAGTAACATAAAAAATTGCAAATATTCAACCAAATTATATTGTAAAATATTTTTTAAAAATTTTAATTTTTACAAAATAATTTACTTTTACTTTTGGTACAGTAACATCAAAATTTGCTAACATTCGACCAAATTATATTGTAAAATTACTTAAAATTCTTTTACTTTATTCTAAATTAATAATTAGTTATATATTTTATTACAAATAATAATTCTGTTATGTTATTTTATTACAAATATTAATTATGTGCGTATGCACATGTCATATACTAGAAATTGATTAGTGGGCAGTGTGAATCAAGATGGACGCTCGAAGAGAGGAACGAACAAGTAATTTTTAATTAGGGTTTGAAGCTCCAAGGAGAGAGGTGTGTTTTTCGTCTCAACAATGATGATGCTTGCTGGTTATATAAAAAAAAAATCGCGATTTAAAGGGATCCGCGTGGGATTCAATCTTCATGGCCGATTTTCGTAGAGCCATTTCGTCTCCAAGATCCATGTTTGTGAATAAAATAAAAATCTACGACTAGATATGTTGAGAAGGGGGTGAATTACGATACTTGTGTTTGTTTTATGTAATTTTCCGCTTACAGTTGGTTAACTTTACCGGATCTTTTTTTGTGTAATGCAAGTTCTTTATTCATTTTTAATTTATTCTACAGTTGTTAAGAACTTGTCCACGTATTTGGTTTTAGGCTTTTTTAGCTAGGGTGCATTTAACAATAATCAAGACGGAACGAATCTACTCTGGATTACAATATATATAATTTTGATTTGAGGGAAATGTGATTCATGTTAAATTGCTCTCTTATCATAATAATGTAGGCAGAATTAAGTCAGAATGTATATATACACCAACCAGAGTGGAGTATATTAACAGATAATGCACATATATTACAGAAACGTACGTCGTCTCCTTTTTTTTTTTTTTTTCTTTTGATGAAGAAGATTACAGAAATGTTACACTCATTCATTACACGCTGCGACGTATTTTTGCTATGTCATCGAGGACATATAGATTGCGAGTTTTTGGAACAAGGGCCTAGTTTGGCCTGATACAACAATTAATGTAGGTCAAGATCCTCTTCTTCTTCTGCATGGTAAGTAAATCAGTAAGGTAAGAGAGACTAATACTCTACACATGTATATATACATAATCTTATGACAGTGAGACAATATGCTACCTCTAATTAGTACATTTCATACATAGATATATAAATATAAATATATGTTCCATCTACGAAGATGGATCAATTGAGAATAGTAATAGATGAGATCATTATGCTTCATCTAGCAAGGTGATTTCGGGTGCTCTACAAACTAGAAGTGAGGTTTTCATCTTTGCTTGAAAATAGTAGCTATGAACTAAAATTACATACACTCCATTCATAGCTGCCCCTATATGAGTTGGAGGCTCCATGCAAAACAAACTCATGCTGACTCTCACTACACATCCAAGATAATGAAGATCTAGTGATTTGAATCCACAACACCAATGAAAATAGATTGATATGTTAACTAAATAGTATGTGAATGCCGCCGAATATTTCAGCTTAGCAAAATATAGTGAAACTGCGGTTCTCGTTTTTTTTTTTTTGTACCTATGTTTACTTTATTATAATTCATATTTTGAGAATATAGTAAAACTATATAATTGTATAACACTGACCATAAAAACGATCCTATACAGAGAGATGCAATTCAACTCAGAATATATAGACTGCGCTGTATAGTTCTTCTATTGACAGTTGATTTATGTTGTAGAGAAGTAATATGAATAATCCTTCCCAAGGAGATGGAGTTGCAATATACCAGGGTCATGTCTATGGGTTGAGAAAGAAATGGAACAAATTTTTGAATGGACGTACGCATGCAGAAACACAAAACAAAGCAACAAGGCAAACATAAATCATTTCATGAATTGTTATACCACCTTGTGATGATCCATGCGCGTTGACTAAGGGGAAAAGGATCATCACAAGGGGTATATGAACCAAAAAAACTATAGAAGAGTAAGTGGAGAGAGAGAGAGAGAAAGAAAGAAAGAGAGAGATGGGAATTACCATGACAGGGTCATCGTCTTGAGTTTCGTGGCGATGGTGAAGTTGCTGGTGGTTGCGACGAGCACTTGCCATGAGTTCTTGTTGGCTTCCCAAACTAGAATGTCTCACACCAGCTTTGTTCTGCTTCCTGTTAGCGCGAGCTTTGGAGAAGACAACCGAGTAGTTTGTTTCGTCATTTGGCCCGTTTTGGTCCCATCCTCCGAACTGTGGAACTGGAGTCCATCCAGCATTCTGTACCAGCCATTATCAAGCTTGTTAGATATATAAACATATACATAGTTTTCTCAGGGAAACAAACATCTATAAAAAAACACACAAAAAAAAAACATGTTGAGATTTCATCGGTTAATTTTCCCCATTCTATATAAAACGCGCATTAACCGATGAAAGCTCAACATACATATCTCGATGGTAACTCATGAAGACATCATAAACATCAACAAAATATGAGGATAGAAGAAAAGAAACAAGATGAAGAGAAAACAATTAGAGAGCATGCCTCCCTCTTATCCATAAATAGATATTGCTTGGTTTAGAAGAAAGAGGTTCTTAAACATTGATGAATACGTTCATGATGAGGGAGGACGATTTCTCTTTGAAAACCCCCATTTTTTTTTTTTCCTTTATACGTAAAACGGTTGGGATTCACGATTGTATAGGAGCAGATTTAGATTGTTTCTAAATTTGGGGGATCTCAAGCAATGGTGTTCCTTAGTATCCGGGGGATTTTTAAATACTAACTTAATTTGCTTGCATGCATCCTTCTGGAAAAGGCTGTTAGGTCATGATTTATGAAGACATCTAACAATTAGTAGAAATTAAGTTGTTGAGGTTTACAACTTTGCATGTTCTTTGTAGTGTATTTCATCATACTATTATCATGAATTCATCTATTTATTTACACGCAAGAACCTATTACAGAGCCAGAGTGAGCTTCTACTTAAAAAAAACATCAGATAGTAACTTCCTTAATTATGAGCAATCTCCATTTGTCAGGCGTCGGTAAAGATCCAAGTAACCCGATTGTTCTGGTCTGATGAACCTGCATAGACAAAAATGGAAACAGAATGTTTTGTCAAGGAGTCATAAGGATGTTAGTATCCGGGGCGAGAGCACTAAAATCCCGGGGGTCATAAGGAGTTAGTACCCGTGCCGAAACAAGAAGTCAATAATGACGAGGGAACAGTTCGCCTTGAAAAAACTAGTCTCCCGAATCACATTAGCAACTTGTGCTACTGGAATCAACTTGAAGCTCTCAACTTCTCCATCTGCAATGTAATTTGGACAACAACGCTATGAAAGAGCACACCTCTCAGAAGCAGCAATTCAGGATTACTCATGCGTTACTAGTGATTGCCTAACCTTGATTTTGGGGAACAAAATCTTCAGGGAGTTTCAAATCATAACAAAACAGGACATCACGTTTGAAACAGTAATGGTCGATATCCATGTAGGAAACAGCACCAACTGCTATTGCCCTTTCATAAAACATAAAAATGCAAGATGTTGGAAAACATCAAGAGAGCTATACATACTACTTTTGTTAGTTAAAAACTGAGGAGAATGTCTTCTTACCTATCAGCAATGACTTTGGCAATTCCAGCTTCCTCTTCGCATTCCTTTACTACATTCTCCCCGCAGCTAATCCCGTGAGGCTATAAGGTTCCCAGCGGATGATGAAACAAAATGTGCATTTCGATTCCCTCAAATGAGAATGTGCACCATGATGAATGCTTTCTTTCATCAACAGATAAAGTATAAGACTAGGAGAAAATCTTACCAATCCTCCAGCAACTAGGTGATCAAGCATTCCTGGATAAGTGGATTTTGCCAGACTTCTCTTACCTATCCATAGAGATTTTTTTCCATCTCTTTCTACATATCCATTCATGTGAACTCCGTAACCCTATACCAGATAACAAGAGAGCCATGTGAATAAAATAACACGTATAGGGCAGAGTTTATAGCATCACTCGCGTAAGGAATGCATCAAAAGTGGTGTTCATGGTTACAAGCTGAAACAATTCGGTGCAGTATGTATGATTTTTTTTTACCTTTAATCCGAAATAAGGAGCAGCTGCACGCTCTAGCGAAAAAAAGACCGGGGCATTAAACGATGATTTCACAGGATACAGCTGGTGAGAAGGAAACAAAATATCAAACAAAATGAAAGACAACTAGAAGTTATGAAATCAAACATTGACCCCAAACCTCATTTCGTATTCCTGGAATGATTCCTTTGTCAGCCAAGATTTTGATCACATCTGCAACTGCTCTAGTTCTATCTTCAGGCTTTTGAAACATGGGATTAAGCGTTACATAGTCACCAACACGGTCAGGGCAAGAACCATTTTGTGCAAATGTAAAGATATCATGAAACTCCCTCAAGTACTCGGTAAAAAATCTGTTCAATGTACAGAGAGACAAACCATTTGAGAGCATTCAAGATTCTGCCAAACAAAACTAATAGAAAAGTTCCAATTTTGAAAGCCTCAATTTGATGAGAATCACAGAAGCAGCAGAGACAATAGCTTATAATAGGTTGAGCAAGTATGTATAGTTTACCCTCTATGAATATAACCAACGATTTGTTCCTCTATAACAAATGGAATGAACTCAGCTAACTTTTCCTGCAAATATATAAAAATTGAAACTTTATAAAGCTAACATTTTTGGTTCTGTTTCAGCTTTATAATTCACTACAAAACACCACAAGAATCAATCTTTCAATTCAGTGGGACTTACGGAGCCACGATTGCAGCGATCGACCTTCTGGAGAAACCCGGTGAGATCGGATGAACGGTGAGGCGCATACTCCGCCAGACCGGTCTCGATTACGTCGTCCCACGAGAAGGATGAGCTTATCGGAGATGATGATAAAGCGCGGGAAATACGCAGCGGAGGAGACATAGAAATAGAACTCGAACGCCACCGTAGAGTGGGTAGTAAAACGTGGCGTGCTAGCGCGTGGGATGAGAGTAAGGAAGTGAGAGTAAGACCAAGCGAGCAAAACCCAGATGCCATTTTCCAATGGAGATTGAGACACAAATGCTTAATGCTGTGTCTTGTTAGAGGGATGCGAGTGTTGTTATAGATACGAATGAGTTTAGTCACCACTCACCAGGTCGGTACTTTTTACATTGCCAATGTGAGAAGTTTGGTTTCACTGGTCTCGTGACTCTGGGTCTTGTTTATAGAATCAACAAAATTCCCTTGTTTATATATGGTTTACTTTGATGATTATTTTATTTTTACTTTTTTTTTTATAGAATATTTTATTTTTACTGCTGCGGTAAAATTGGTACTACTAGTCCAGTATTACTATTATCTACGGTTATTAACTATTATTTTTTTTAAAATTATGAAAGTTTACAAAGAAAACAGAAAAAATGTCATTTGATACATAAACTTTAAATTTTAAGCCAAAAACCATAAACTTTGTGAAATGCCATTTAATACACCAATTTCTATTGACTAGTCATTTAAAACACCAAATATCATTGACCAAACCAAAATACACATGTTATTAAATGAGATAACTGAACAACTAACAACCGTTTAATGGCATATTGTTTTTTGCTTATCAACAGTATTTGGTGTTTTGAACGGATAATCAAAAAAACTTGGTGTATTAAATGACCTCCTACAAATTTCGTAGTTTTTTCGGACCTAAATTTTAAAGTTGATGTATTTAATTGCATTTTATCAAATGAGTAGTCTAATTTTTTTAGTATTCGACTAATAATGACTAATTGTTGAATGAGTTAATTGAACATCCAAAATCAAAGTTATCAAATACTCTTCAAAAAGTTAAATTAAAAATATAGTAAATATTATATTTTAATACATCAACTTTTACATTTAGCCCAAAAAAACCATTAACTTTGTGGGAGACCATTTAATACATCAAATTTTGTTGACTAGCCGTTTAAAACATCAAATGTCGTTGATGAAGCCAAAAACAATATGCTTTTAAACGACAAAGTAACGGCAGTCAGTTGCTCAATTATCTCATTTAATGACATGTGTATTTTGGTTTAGTCAATGATATTTGGTGTTTTCAATGGCCAGTCAACAGAACCTGATGTATTAAATGACCTCCTAGGAAATTCATGATTTTTTGGCATAAATTTGAAAGTTCATGTATTAAATGACATTTTTTCCAAAAAAAAATTAAAAAACAGTTTAGGGTGTTATTGGTTTGAGAGTTAAATAGAATTTTAATGATTTTAAAAGTTATGTAAAATATGTTGTTATTCAATCAAGACTTTTTAAAACTCAAATAAAATTTGGTGTTATTAGTTGTGGATTTATAAAAAGTTATCTAAAATTTTGATAAATCTAGTGTTATTGGATTAAGAGTTTTATAAAGTCATTAGAATTTTTATATTATTCATTTAAAACAAAAGAATCTTTGATTGTTAATGAATTCAAATATTATGTTATTGGTTTAGGATTATATATCATTTACTTCATAACAAAAGTCGTGAAAACACTTTCATCAAATAGAGAAATTGTGAATCAAAAAGTCCATGACTTTTTGTTGTTCTTTTGTTGAAAATGAATACGGGTCTTATGGGGTAGCTGAGAGGAGTTTGGGAGGCGGCGAAGAAGAGCCACCGTGGTGAGGACATGCCGTCTTTTCGAAGAAGAGGCCATTGAATAGGGTAATTTGTGATTCTCCTAACACTGGGATGTAATTTTCTGGATTTGAGAAGAGGTTTTGGCTGTTCTATCTCTCTCTCCAAAAGTTCATCATATAGAAACAGATTTGACGAACAAGAGTCAAGAGATTAAAGACACATTTAACCCTTTTGAAGATTCCTTACCATGTGAAATCCAAAACCAATGATTTTGTCATTGAATAAGATATATGACTTTAGCATTGGGGTTCTGGAGATTTTAACCTACAATCATGTCCTCTTACGAGTCTCTCTCTCTTTCTCTTTATATTTTTTTATCTCTTTTTTGACAAAAGTGTTGAATAAATAAGAGAATATTGTGTAATATTTTTTGAGAAAGTTTGAAAGATTTTATGAAAGATTTTATAAGATAAGTAAAAACAAATCAGCAATATTTTAAAGAAATTTCTAAACAATCTCTAAAAATCTGTTATTTTTATAATTCTATAATTTTATTTAAAATCATTAAAATTCTCTTTAAATCCCAAACCAATACTCTTAAGAAATTTGGAATTTATATGATTGACTAATTCTATAGTTCCTTTTTTTACTGCATATAGTTGACCGGTTCTATAATTTACATAAGGTTTTCAGTTTTTTGGTTCATTGTCGTCACAACAAAAAACTACGACAAAATAAATTTTAGTTATAGAAGAGTTGTGTTGTGAATCTTGTGATAGTTGATCTAAACGTAATTGTCAGCAAACATGACTTGTGCCAACGAGATCACGTGCTCATCATACAAAGTAAAAAATTCGCTACTACCAAAAGAATATACTAAAATATTCGAACGGAGTTTATTTCATTGATTCCATTATTAGTTTCCCTTAATAAAATACTAGGAGTAATAACTAATAACATAATTTTTAAAAGATTTAATTGAAAAAAAACAACATAGAAATGTGTTTAAACAAGGATCTATTGTGGATTTAGGATGTAAAAACTTTGGTTAATGAATATATGATATTAGAGCCAATAAAGAAAAAAAAGATTCTTAAGAGATTAGAGATTTGCAAGTTATAGGTTTGTACTCTGTGAAAATTAATCGTTTGTTTAATTAAATCCGTAGAGATGCGACAAACACACAAAAGTCAAACATGAAACAATGTTTTTTTGTTTGTTTTATAACACATGTTCATGTTCAATAATCAATAGTAGTATAAGGTAGAAATAAAAGAAAAAGATTATTTTGGAAAGTAACTGAGTGAGGCAGATTGAGAGTAAAAATATAACTCCACTGTGGTGTTAAATGTGAATCATCCGCTGATTTTCACATTAGAGTGAACAAAAAAAAAGCCAAAGAGAGTCGAGTCTCTCTCTCTCTTATACACACTACTCAGAAAGAAGAGCGAGAAAGGAGGAGACTTTTTTGACTCTTCTCCTTCTTCTCCATTTCTCTCTGTCACTTTGTTTGCTTCCTCCGATTCACTCCAATTTGATCATCTCTTTCTCTGCGTCTAAGGTCTCTCTCTCTTTCTCTCAGGTTTTTGTTTTCCCCCTAACTAATTTAAAAGCATCTGTCTTTTTGGTTCTTGTCATTTCACCTGATTTCGGTTGCTAGGGTTTACTCATCCTGCTCTTCAGATTTTAGGGTTCTTAATCTCGTTGCATTTTTTTTGTTCTCGATCGTTGGTTTGTCTGTTTCCCCCTTTGTCATCAAATCTGATTGTCTTTAATTCCTAAATTTGGAATTTTTAAGAGATTAATTGATTAAAGTTTTAAGCTTTCTTGATTGGGGTGGGGAATGGCATGTTTCCGTTGTGAGTCTCATTTTTAGTTGTTGATGGAATTCAAATCTCAGGATTCCTCAAGAGTTGATTGTAAATGGGAAATTGTTGTGCGAGCCCTGGTCCAGAAGATGCTGGGAGTAAACATGGGAAACCAAAGACCAAAAGCAATCCCTTTTACAGCGACGCATACACTACAAATGGATCTGGAGCTGGTTTCAAGCTCTGTGTTTTGAAAGATCCAACTGGACATGACATATCTCTCATGTATGATCTGGGGCGTGAAGTTGGTCGCGGGGAGTTTGGTATTACATACTTGTGCACTGATATCAAAACTGGCGAGAAGTATGCGTGCAAGTCTATATCAAAAAAGAAGCTTAGAACAGCTGTGGATATAGAGGATGTTAGGAGGGAAGTTCAGATAATGAAGCATATGCCTAGGCACCCGAATATTGTGTCACTGAAGGATTCATTTGAGGATGATGATGCTGTTCATATAGTGATGGAGTTGTGTGAAGGAGGTGAACTGTTTGATCGGATTGTTGCAAGAGGTCATTATACTGAACGAGCTGCTGCTGCAGTAATGAAGACTATTCTTGAAGTTGTTCAGGTTTGTAGCTTTACTCTCTTTTCGTTTAGACTCTAGTTATGTTGCCTCTACTGTAATTATATTGCATGGTTCCTTGTTTGTCTTTACGCAGAGGCTTATTTTTTTCCTTATTTGTCTTTATGCTAGTTAGGGTTGTCAACTGTTATCCTAGCTTCTACCTTTATGATTTGAACACCTTTTGTTATTGCAGATATGCCATAAGCATGGAGTGATGCATCGTGATCTAAAACCGGAAAACTTTCTCTTTGCAAATAAGAAAGAGACATCAGCCCTTAAAGCCATAGATTTTGGATTATCAGTCTTTTTCAAGCCTGGTATAGATGATACAATGTCCATTACATATCTCAGATCAACAGATAATTATGTTCTGTTTACTCTACTTGATTTTTTTCGAATTTGTTACAGGTGAGGGATTCAACGAGATTGTTGGAAGTCCTTATTACATGGCACCAGAGGTACTTAGGCGAAATTATGGACCTGAGGTTGATATCTGGAGTGCTGGAGTTATCCTTTATATCCTGCTCTGTGGTGTCCCACCATTTTGGGCCGGTTTGTTATGATCAATCTTATTCTCTTAAGCTTTTAATTTGTTCTTCAACTGTAGATCTTTTGTACGGATATGCAACTGTTGGGATTTAGTTTCCATGATTAGAAAGATTTACTGCCGAACGTCCAGTTTCCTCTGTGAATGATTCATGTTCATGGATTCACTATTTGCCTCTTTTGAATTTTATTTGCTACCTTCTTCCACTTTTTGAGTTTCTTTTCTTGATGTTGGATTTGTTTCTTCTTTTCTTTTGTAAAGAGACTGAGCAAGGGGTGGCTCAGGCGATCATTAGGTCAGTCATCGACTTCAAGAGAGATCCATGGCCAAGAGTTTCTGAGACCGCCAAAGACCTTGTGAGAAAGATGCTCGAACCTGACCCCAAAAAACGGCTTTCTGCTGCACAAGTTCTCGGTATATATACTATTTGGCTCTGTTTCTGATATCTATTACTTATGGAATGAATATGCCGTGACACTACTTTTTACAGAACATTCTTGGATTCAAAATGCAAAGAAGGCTCCAAACGTTTCACTCGGTGAGACAGTGAAAGCAAGGCTCAAACAATTTTCTGTTATGAACAAGCTCAAGAAAAGAGCTCTACGGGTAGTGATTTCTGTTCAGCATTGCCGCTACTTGGTGACCTTATTTCTGTCGGATTCGGAAGAAATAATGTGAAACTATTTTTCACTGTCTTTCAGGTGATCGCCGAACACTTATCAGTGGAGGAAGTAGCTGGCATAAAGGAAGCATTTGAGATGATGGACAGTAAAAAGTTGGGTAAGATAAACCTCGAGGAGCTTAAATATGGACTTCATAAACTCGGACAACAGCAGATACCTGATACTGAGCTGCAGATTCTGATGGAAGCTGTAAGAAAAAAATATTCAAAAACTTTGAAGTTTGTGTTCCTATTACTTTTATTGCCTTCACCAAACAGACGATATTTGAGAGCTTTTTTTGGTGGGCAGGCTGATGTAGATGGTGATGGAACTTTAAACTATGGCGAGTTTGTAGCTGTCTCTGTGCATCTTAAGAAGATGGCGAACGACGAACACTTGCACAAGGCATTTAGCTTTTTTGACCAGAACCAGAGCGATTACATAGAGATTGAGGAGCTGCGTGAGGCTTT
>NC_025692.1:5327811-5347088 GCF_000633955.1 Camelina sativa | reverse complement strand
AAAAAAAAAAAAAAAAAAATAGTGCATGGCTCTAGCTAGCTTTTGAGAGTGAGTTGTTGCCTAAGTTTGGTACTGGTTTGAGGTTGAGGCCTATTATTGGCAGGGAGATTTTTGGGATATCTTGGACAAAACCTCAAATTTATTTTTGGTTATAGTTTACGGTTTCTATAATTTGCCTTGCTTGATTTGTGTTTGATTCTTTACTGTGTAACCTGGTTCATTGTGAAATAGATAAGATTGATCTTATCAGAATTCTTAGAATTGTACATCCTTAGTTCCAAGTCGTAAATGATAATATAATGGCTAAAAATGGGTCTGGAGATAGATAGCAGTTTGTAAGTCTTATCTTGATGCTTTGAGCGGTGCTTCTTGGTGATTAGGATGGGCGGATAAGCTATGAAGAGTTCGCGGCAATGATGAAAGCTGGAACAGACTGGAGGAAAGCTTCGAGACAGTATTCCCGGGAAAGATTCAACAGTTTGAGCCTCAAATTAATGAGAGAAGGTTCATTGCAATTAGAAGGCGAGAACTGAGAAAGGTTCATGTTTCTTCTGTATCTCTTAAAGAAGTAAAAAGAAAAAAGCACAATTCTTTGAAAATTGTTATCTTTTTTAATCTTTTTTTTTTCTTCACAATAATTGTAGATCAGTGTTTTCAAATGTTTTAGTTACTTGAATAGCCAGCCATGTACGTTATGAAGTTGTTCTTAAATTTCTTTGACTATTATTTTTCATATTGTCTGAATACCTATTTGTTGTTGGCAAACCATACGTGTACAAAACTACAAATCCCTCGTTTTGTTTACTTCTTTGTCGACAATGGAAGCCTATTGGTTAAACGTTCTTGTCACCAACTTCAATAATGGACAGAAGCTAAAACATTAATAATTGTTTGATCAGTTACAATGTCTTTAAGTTTTTTTTTTTAAAGCTGCTTACGTTTCTAAAATTCTCATTTCATATATATCACTAACAACAAATAAAAGGAAAAGTATCTTATTTCATGGAACCAACAGTAATGTACGTTGACAATTCCAAATACTTTATCTAATCTCGGATTGTATCCAATGGCTTACATGCTTTCTCAGAAGTTTACGAAACCTTTCTCCTTCAGGGACTCCACGGTCTCCTTGATGCTAACCTTCAAAGGTATGTAGTCTATGCCAAGGCTCTTTATTTTCTCCTTGGACACTTGATACGTCGGCATGTACGGATTCTCGTCTACACACCTGTGCATATAAGAGACAAAACCGCATTAGAAACCAGACACGGCCAGGACTGAACCGGTTAATATATTTAGAGATGTTTTACTCCCTGAATGTTTTACCTTTCAGGGAGTGGGACATTTGGGTAAAGCTCATGCAGAATGCTAGCAATGTCGGAGTAGTGAGCGACTCTCTCGACCATACAGTAACGTCCGTTAGCTGAAGGGACCTCAAATGCTTGTATGTGCGCATTGGCTACGTCTTTAACATATACCCATCCGAAACTCACGTTGGGGAAAGTCTTTGCACCTGCTTATTATATAAAGACATGAACTCGAAACTGGTTCTCTAACATTTAATAAAAAGGTGGTCAGAGCAAGTGTTGTGCTTACCATTTATTAAGTTGAGTATAACAGCCGCACTCGTGTTCAGAGTTGGCTGTAAGAGAGGACCGATCACCATTGCCGGGTTAATAGTAACAATGTCTAAGCCTTTCTCTTTAGCGAGTTTCCAAGCAGTATCTTCGGCCAAGGTCTTGGATAGAACATACCACATCTAACTCCAGTATTAAAAGCAGAAACATTTTAGTTTGAATTAAAGAGCTAGCCTAACGTTAATTACAGGACAAGGAAGTGACAACTAGTCGATAGTACGTAGATGACAAGAAAATAAAGTTTCATCATAATCTGAGTGAGTATGAGTCATGGCTCAACAGACCGTAGAGGCCTCACAATGCTCAGGATCAGAGAACCAAGTTTCATCGACAGTTACATCAGGCGTGCATGGTTTTCCGTTGTAATTAACAGCTGCCATGGAGGAGGTCACAACAACCCTTTTAACGGAGGATGCTTTGGCGCACGAATTCAAAACGTTAAGTGTCCCCTTGACCGCAGGATCATATAAGTTCAATCTGAAATGATGATACAAAAGTTAAAGATCCAAACTAATCTACAAATTAAAACAAGCAAGTTTGAGGAGAAGATAAGAACCTGTGGGTCTTTGACATCATGATAACAAGGGGAAGCAGTGTGGAAAACTCCTTGGCAGCCATCAATAGCAGAGTCGAATGATCCCTCAACCAAAAGATCTGCTTTGAACAAGTGGAGTCTCTCCTTTGCACCTTCCAGTGAGACTAAGTGTTGCGTCTTCTTCGGATCACCGACAGATGTGAATCAACAAACTATTACAACTAGGATTTGTGCATGCAGATAGATAAGAAAATATTCTAGGATCATTCTTGGTGATTAATTGGTATAAAAAGCATCAATTTTTAAGATTGTAGCTTTGATCAAACAAGAGAGAAACGAAAATATGTGAGAGAGATAAGATAAGAGAAGTGAAGAGAAGAGAAGAAGAGAGGGTACAGAACTGGGGTCTCGGACGGAAGCCTTAACGGTGTAGCCACGGCTGAGGAGGAACTTGACAAGCCACGAGGCGATGTAACCAGAGGCTCCTGTAACACACACCACTTTACCTTCACCACTGTTCGCCATAGTTCTAAAACCACGGATTTGTGTGCTGTTTGTCTCCTTTTGTTGTTTCTCTGTAACAGGAGAGGAGCAAATGAGTGACCAGTGTGTCTTGTCGTAGCTAACTTTTATCTCGTGCCTCGTGTATGAAATATTAAAAATAGGATATGTATAGATTTATATTCGATAGATTATTTTTAAATATATATATATATATTCAATAAATTAATTTTTTTTTTGAAAATCTCATGTAAATATATAGTTGTATATACAGAAGTGTATATATATTTATAAATAGATGATACGACTCTTGTGTTATTTTTTACTGTATTTCAAAATCCCTACTATATTAATTGGGAATTACACAACATTAACACTAGAAGAATAGTTGTATATAGTTACGAAATTTAGCTACAAAATAAATAGTAGCAAATATTTACTACTGTGACAAAATGTTACTTAATTTGGTTGTATAATTTTAGTAGCTAATTCGTCTGTGTTTGTAGCAATTTAATAACAAATAGAGACGACATATAATTGTAGCAGATTTACTACTATTTAGTTACAAAAATGTTCGTAGCCTCTGTGTTGTCGTAACTGTTTGTGAGGAAAAATTTGTTTAAAAACCAACATTATTTGCCACGAATCATTTGTAACAAGTGTTACAACTTGCGTCACTTTGTACGTAGCGAATAGTAGCAACAAGTTGTATATAGCATTATAGCGACAGATGAGACAGTAGCAATTTTAGTGGGTACAAGGTCCAATTAAGTAGTGAGTAATGGTGAGGAAGAGATATTGGTTTCCGACAGATGATAATGTAGCAACAGTAATGTATTGTCATATCAGAGCAAGTTGTAGAGAAAGCTCACCATTCATTTATAGAGAAACATTTGAGCCTCAATATCAATATCAATATCAAGAGGGTGATGAAAATTTTGATAACAATACATATCAAACAACTCAACCTGAATGGAATTCTAATGCATATATGGGAATGTAGCTCTCCAGGAGAAATGTTTATGCCACAAACAAGGTAAGTTGTCTTATTATGAATTCACAGTTTTTTACCTTGACAGTTTTCCTAAATTATGGTTAACAAAAAAATAGAGATAAGGTATTCATTTGTATATGAGACTTTAAATATAATTACCATGCATAGAGATAAGGTTTGTACATTTTTACCACATGCAAATTATAATGCAACATTTATTCACAACCATATGTTCGAACAAAAAAAAAAAAGTGGGCCTCGGTTATTAGTGGATAGTTAATTTTAAATATATTATTATTTGTTTTAGTGGGATGAGTTGTCATGTTTGGGAAGTCCCTAACTCTGAGACTGCAGATTTTTACAATCGTTTAAACATGGCAAGTGAACCTCTTTATAATAATTGTATTGAAGGTTTGTCAAATTTTTCTTGGCTGCCGATGTGATGCACATTAAAACGGACCGTAATCTAGCTGAAATTTGTGTTGATGATGTTTCACATTTGATTTATAAGATTTTACCTAAAGGTAATGTTACATCCAAAAACTATTATGAAACAGAGAAGCTGATGCGTACATTGAGTATGCCTTACCATAGGATTGATGTCTGTATAAATAATTGCATGATTTATTGGGGTAACCCTGATAAAAATTTAATCATCTGCAAATTTTGTGAGCATCCAAGGTACAAACCAAAAAAGACATCTAGAAAGGATTCCTCTACAACAAAACGTATTCCATAAAAGAGGATGTTCTATCTCCCAGTAGCAACAGATAGATTAAAAAGATTGTATTTATCAGAGAGAACAACATCGCATATGAGTTGGCATGCAAAACATACATGCCATGATGGGAAGATGGAACATCCGTCCGATGGTAAGGCGTGGAAAATGTTTACCTAAAACTTTGTACAGATGGGTTTAACCTATTTGGATCATCTAGTGGTAATTATTCGTCGTGGCCTATTATTCTAACTCCATATAATCTCCCGCCAGATATGTGCATGAAAAGAGAATATCTATTTCTTAGTATTTTAGTCCCTGGGCGAAACCATCCAAAACGAAGTTTGGATATATTTTTACGACCGTTGATTGAAGAATTGCAGGAACTATGGGTATATGGTGTTCAAGCGTTTGATGTTTCAACTAAGCAGAATTTTAATCTAAAAGCAGTGTTAATGTGGACGATAAGTGATTTTCCAGCATTGGGGATGTTATCAGGATGGACAACCCATGGAAGATTATCTTGTCCGTATTGTATGGAGGACACATATGCTTTTCAGTTAAAACATGGTTGGAAATCAAGTTGGTTTGATTGTCACCAAAGATTTTTGCCAAGAGATCATGCTTATAGACAAAACATAAGATCTTTTAGAAAGAATAAGGTGGTCATGAAGTCAGCACCATATAATCGCTCGGGAGAAGTAATCTTACATCATCAGTTGGAGGATATTTATGGATTGAAGAAAACAGTTGAATGTGGAGGCAATTGTCATGTAAACGCAGAGATTGAAGGATATGGCGAGACGCATCAGTGGCATAAGTTTAGTATTTTCTGGAAGCTGCCTTATTGGAAGACACATCTTCTCCGTCATAACCTTGATGTTATGCATATTGAGAATTTTTTTTTTGATAACGTTATTAACACGTTGCTAAATATCGCAGGCAAAACAAAAGATTCTGTGAATTCACGGAAAGATCTTGTTCTGTATTGTGATAGAAAACCTCTACATCTAACATCTTTTGGGAAGGCTCCAATTCCTATATTCCGGTTGTCAGCAAACGCAAAGCGAATGTTTCTAAAATGGCTGAAGGATGTAGTAAAGTTTCCTGATGGGTATGTATCTAACATAGGACGATGCATAAGCCTTGAGCAAGGGTGTAAAATATATGGTTTGAAAAGTCATGACTGCCACGTGATTATGCAACGGTTATTTCCATTTGTTTTCTGTGAACTATTGCCTTCTGAAGTCCATGAAGCAATATTAGGTAAGGATTTATATATCTCTATTAGTCTTCTATATTTATATATATACAATGTCATATACTATTTAACTTGTTTCACTTCTAAATGTACATGTGGGGATTTTTTTCCGCGATCTTTGCTCAAGAAGTATGAATATAAGTGACATTGATCGTCTCGAAAAAAATATTGCTCAGACTCTTTGCAACCTCGAGAAGATATTTCCACCTTCATTTTTTGATGTTATGGAACATTTAACTGTTCACTTACCTTCAGAAACTGAGCTCGGTGGACTAGTGCAGTTTCGATGGATGTATCCTTTTAAAAGATTCATGTTTCACCTCAAGAAGAAAGCGAATAACAAATCTAGTGTTGAAGGTTCAATTGTTGAGCAGTTATAAATGAAGAAATCACAAATTTCAGCTTGCACCACTTTGATTCTACAGATCATACTGAGTTGAACAGTACGCATAAGCGACATGCTAGTGGTTTTGCCCAGCAATATATATACTCTTATGAAGTGCCACATTTATTTAGACACGTTGGTGGTCCTAGTGGAAGACCATACTACGAGTGGTTAACTGATGATGATAACCACATCGCTCATATTTATATTCTGCTCAACTGTGAAGAACTTCAACAATTTGAAAGGTATTAAAGATCTCCATTCGATTGTTATTTTTGTTATTTAACAAATATGCAATTCACTTTTACTCTACGGCAAACATACAGATTATTTGATAATGAAGCAATAGAAAAGCATGAGGGGCTTACAGATGAGATGTTAGCTACATTGAAAGAGAGAACCTATTCACAGTGGTTATACAATTTGGTAAGTCCTAAGACCAATTATTAGATGTGTAGTGGTCTGATCTTTGCTCAAAAAACGGTTCAATGTTTAACTTCGGATAATGGCTTCTATAGGTCCAAAGTGATTACACTAATACGTTGTACCCGTTGTGGTTACAAGAGCTTGTACGAGGGCCAATTCGTAAGTGCACCTGTTGGAATTCATATTTCTCGCGAGGATATAAGTTTCATACATTGAATCGTTCAATGAATAAAACAACAACTAACTACGGCATATGTGTGCGGGGGAGTTCTGAATACGACCAAACGTACTATGGTAAACTTCGACAAGTAATACAGATCTCCTGTCACAGAGCAGTCAGACTTAAAGTGACGTTATTTCGTTGTGATTGGTTTGATACGACTATGGGGTCAGGGATTAGAATTCGTAAATCTGGTGTTGTTGAGGTTTGTGCATCTGGGGTATATGAGAAATACGATCCATTCATATTGACTACACAAGCAAATCAAGTAATTTTTTTGCCATACCCATGTGTTAAGCGCCAATTAAACGAGTGGTTGGTAGTTTTGAAAGTATATCCAAGAGGAATACTCGACATTGTCATCGAACAACGAGCACCATTGCAAGGCGAAAACAATGACTTTCTGCATCCTACCTCAGTTGATGCAAGTAATGTAAGGTCCCTTGTTTTACCTGGAGTAGATCTTGAAGATATTCCTGATGATCCACTAGATGAAGATTCAGAAGATCACGATACCGATGTGGAGATGACAGAAGAATTAGAATATTTTAGTTCTGAAGAAGATTAAAGACCAATTGATAAGAAGCGTTTTGTTATGTCCTTGTTTCATACTCGCGATATATTTTTCAACTAGTTGTTTCAGTGAACTTTGATTATAATGTGTCGCAAAATAATGATATCAGATGATGGTTGATCTTGGATTACAGTAATATGTTACAAAACAACCCATAATAAAACAGAAGATCGGTCTAGGCTGGGCATTCGGATAACCCGTTCGGGTTCGGGTATTACCCATTCGGGTTTGGGTAAACGGATTTAGAAAAATAGAACCCATTGGGTATTTTTAGATAAATGGGTTTGGTTCGGTTTGGGTACTATCGGGTTCGGGTCGGTTTGGGTTACAAATTTTAGAACCCGATTAGTACCCGAACTTCCGGATGCCCAAAAAAATATAATTAAATTTAAATAAATTTAGGTAAATTTTGACTTACATAACAAAATATTTTAGATATTTTGATTATTTTTGTTATTTAGGTATAAACTAAATAAAATATTGAAAATTATAATCATAATTTTTGGGTAATTACATTATATTAATGATAAATATTATAAATATGTTTACACGTTCGGGCTTAATAGGTACCCAAACGGGTACCGGGTATTATTTGACCCTAACCCGAACCCACGGGTATTAGAAAATAGAACCCAATAAGGTTTTATAAGAATACCCGTACCCAACCCGAACCCGATTTTTCGAGTCGGGTTCCAGGTTGGATATTCGGGTACGGTTTTTATGTCGAGACCTAGGTCTAATGATTCATCAGCGAGCTAGCACCATTACATCTTCCTCTTCTTATTAGAACTAACCAGTCGAACAATGTGGTCATGCAAATTCGCGATGACGGATTCCAGATATTTGACCCTGTTCTTCAATCCGTTGACTTCTTCTTCTAAACGACTGCTTGGTTCCTCTGGATTGATTTTACCTTCACGCAAAACACGACCAGTTTTTGCTTCATCATCAGAGTCATTGCCATAAATGACATCGTAATGATCTGTATAAATCAGAAATAACATCAAGTAAGCAATAAGCTGCAATGCAAAACACATAACAAAGAAAAGTAGATACAAGGACTTATCCTCACCTGCATTTGCAACACAAAGGTTATATATATCTTTAACCTGGGATAAACTTTATAATTAGTGTGTAAAACATAGGTGAGTGCAGATATAAAACATAAACTCATATACACTATTACCTTTGTATTCGGTTCCCTAATTTCATTCCTAACATCTGATTCATTTTTGCCAAAGTGAGAGTAGTCATAGTCATCACTTTTATCAACCGTTTGAACTTGTGAGACATAGCTAGGAAACCAATTCCTTATATGAGGAGGTTCTGGAATGATTAAAGTGTCAAATACTGGAAAATGAGTTTCAAATGCAATATGCCACAATTAACATACAGTTCATGCTATCTACCTGAAAGTATGGAGAGGTCAAGACTCATATCGTAGATCTGCACAAAGAAACCAATTTAAAATATATATTTGACAGAAACCAATTTATAGCCGATACTTACATTTTTTTCTGCATTTTCCTTGCGATTAACCTCCTGAGACTCATCTACGTAATGAGAACACACACTTTAGCCTGTCAATTGATGCCAATAGATACTAGAGACTTCTATTTTATGTATACAAGTATCAAACAGACATACCTTGTTCAAGATTCTTCCGGTCCATCTGGAGGTAGAATTTTGGTTGCTAAAACAGGGCTATGAGAGATAGACTGGGCTAGAAGATGGAGTAAGCTGGGTTGGGTGATTACACGCACTAACAATTAACGTTGGAACCTATATAGATCTGAGAATATTTTGTTATTACATTAGAATTTCAGACTGAGTTTTGGAAATCTCGAAATATCTTGGCCGATGGGAAGCCAAGTTGAACTCAAACGACAGAGTATTGGGAAAAACATGTTAATAGGCCTTGGTGGTTACGACCAATAGGCCCAACAGTATCACAACTCTTGCTAAAAGTCTGAATCCATAGCAGGCCCTAAACCCTTAATTAACCCAAGATCAAGACACAACTATCCTCCAACATCTGTCTACTCGAATTCATTTCACACCAAGTGGGTGTGTAATTAAGTTCTTTGTAACAAAGTAAAATCAGTAATTAATTACTGATGGGTTTAACTTTGTTTAAAGTCTAGAAGACATCAAGTGTAATATAACCAGAGACTCTAGAGCTTCTCAATACAAGCTCTATCTCTCTTCTCCGATCCATTACATCCATCTCCTCTTATCTCTCTCCATATCAGAAGCAATTTTCTCAGACAACACATCTTCACGAGTAAGGTAGGGAACACTGGTAAAGAAAACAATGATGTTTTCATAAGTTTATTCTTTTCTTCTCAAGCGAGTGTTTTCTTCACATCCGTGTGTTTTGTTTTACATAAGTCGAAATTTTTTGACTTTGTTATATGAAAGTTGATATGGAATCTCCAGTTTATATTACTAACACATCTCTTTATTAATGATATCTCAACCTAGATGAATCCAAATGGATCGCAAGGTTCTGGTGGCTCTGCTGCTCCAGGTCGTGGATTTGGTGGTCGTCGTGGTGGTGTTGGTGGACGAGGTGATGGTCGAGGTGAAGGTCGTGGTGTTGTCTTTGGTGGTGGTCGTGGTAGTGGTCACGGTTTAGCAGTTGGTGGTGGTGGCGGTGAAGGTCGTGGTGCTGGCCGTGGTGGTGGCATGGGCGGTGGCTTTGGTTTCGGTGGCGGTGAAGGTCGAGGAAATGGCCGTGGTGGACGCGGCGGAGGGAGACTTCCAGGACAGGGTAGAGGTGGACACGGGGGAAGGGGAATGAACAATGTGCAAATGACCATTGTTGCCTTACTAGCACAAGAATCCAGAAGATTGATGCCAGTTCTTCATCTGGATAGAGTCAACGGTGCTATGTGGTATGTAGTACGATCCCTCTGTTTTATAGTTAAATGAAAATATGACTTGTTGAAATATGGAGTAGGTTTTTCTGGTTAGTGTAGCAAAAGTGGAATGGTTAGACATCAACAATTATGCCTTCCTATATTTTAGTAGTAGTAGCTTCATTGTGTTGTAAATTTATCAATGTCTTGTAGTAGTAGCTACAAGAGTTACATGACATATTAGTGACCTTGGTTACTCGTATGACTGGTACAATTGAGCAATGTGGTGGCTTTCTCGTTTCAGTCGAGATCTTGAAACACATCTTGTTTTCTTTATCGTTTCAGGTTTGGTCTTGATAACCCTCCTAGGCGAACCATCGTCCCTTCGATCCGTAGGCACTTCAATGGACCATGGTATAATATAAGTTCTGTTCCCAATGAGGCCCTGATGCAATGGTGGGGTGATTTCATAGTAAGTCATGATGTCAGACTTTAAAACTGATACTTCATATCCTTGATCGAAGTATATCCAATGGTAGACTCTTACTGAACTACTAATCCAAGTTTGATTCCTTTTGCAGCAAAGTTTCTATTGGGATGATGCACATGGCGGAGAAGTGTATCAATTGTGGTATCATGTTCTTGCTGGCCGCCTGAGGGACATGATATCCAAGGCAAAAGTTTCAGGTAATAAGCCTGAATGGATCAGTGGGGATATCTGGGAGTTGATGCAAGAGTACTGGGGCACTGACGCAGCTCGGAAGAAGAGCAAGATAGCGACATAAAATCGTTTAAGTTGTCGTGATGGGTTTGGTCCACATGCTCATACATCTGGTTCACGTTCGTACGACCAGCTCCGAGAGTTAATAGTAAGTAGTCTTACTATAAGTTATTTAAGTTTCTCGATTCAAGTCCAATGATAAAGATAAAGTGATTTTAACCATCACTTGATTTTGTAGCGTCGCAAAGAAGGGATTGAGCCATCCATGCGTCGAATTCTGAGGGAGACTCACCGCAAAGCTGATGGCACATATGTGGATGATAAGGCGAGGTCGATCGAAGAAGAGATTCAAAGACAAATTGATGTCCTCAGTCAAACATCAGATGGCGCCGCAGAAGGAGGTTCAAAGGGCACAACCTTGACTCGACTTGATGAAGATGAGCAGTTCTACAAGGTATAATCTTCTGGTTTTGTTGTCTGCAGTGTTTGATATTCCTTACGACGCATACATGCCATGATGGAGGTTAAACATATTTGAAAAGCTTAACAATCTTTAAGTAGTTTCGGTGAGAAAATATTTGGGATTACATTGGTGTTTATGTTGCAAGCCTTAACAAACTTTTTCTATGTAGGTCGTTCCTGCTCAGAATGGGAGGATCTTCGGTGTCGGGGGAAACAACTACATACGTGAGCGTGGAGAACGCTCAGCTGGTGCAGTGACAAGAATATCTCTTGAACGCCAAATGACATCTCTTCAAGAGCAACTGGCGACTATGGTTGAGTATATGAGGCAATATATGCCTGAAGGTTCAGCAAACACTTTCCCCTCCACACAGCCAACATATGCAACAGATGCGTCGGTGACCAGCCCAACTCACTGCAACAACATAGATAACGGAGATGCCAATCCGGAAGCTGCGACTGGTGGAGCGGAAATAGCTAATGAACTAGACGGTGCTCATGAGCAAGAAGACGATGACAACAATGAGCTTCTCGGCGGTGCCCTGTGGCCATGAATATGTTGTCTGCTGCTTTAATCCCTCTACCTATTTAAAACTCTGTATTTTGTCTGCTGCTTTAAAAAATAAAAACTCTGTTTGTTTTAAAACCCTGTTTCTTTGAACTAATGTTTAATCGGTGCTTTTGTAATCTAGTTTTGCAATTATATTTGCAGAAGAATTATGTTTGCCGCTACAATTCAAACTTGCCAGAGAAGGCAACGGTTTCAGATTAAGAATTTTTAATTTAGTCCAGAAAGTTTTTAGTCAATTTGCGTAGCAATTTGACACTATTACTAACACAGCATTCGTTAGTATTCGTAGCAATTTTGTTACCAACCTATTGTCACATTATGTAGATACAAATTACTATCACTATTGTAGATACTAGAACAATTTTCCTACAAATACCAGTGGCAAATTGAAGCAAGGCCATGAATCCGAATGTAATTGTAGCTAATTAGTTACAAGCATTGCATAACAAATGATAACAAGTTTCAGACAAAACCTGGGGTATCCAAATGTTATGGCTATTTGTAACTACTTGTTACGAATTTTTCCAACTCAATATGTGGCAAATTGCGATAGATTTTTGTCACAAACAGTCGCTATTTACTACAAATTATCTTGTATCAAAATGGTAGCAAATTACCACAATTTGTGACGGATTGAAAATTTGCTACGACCAAATAATTAGTAACTTTTTTGTGGCAAATTAGTAACAAATATTTTTTTGCTACGAAAAATGAGTTATACCTACAATTAAAATTGTAACTATACACAACTATTCTTCTAGTGTAAGTGTAGTCCATATTATTACAAAATATAATACCATTATAAATTAACCTTAATTTATTTTGGTTTAAGGTATTAATGTCTAATCAGATTTATCATCAATTGTACTAATTATTCAAATAACCAAATAAGGATAACAATTATTTTTTTAACTCATTCATGATATTTTGGGTTATGGATAAACTCAAAATTCTCTTTTCATAAAAATCATTTGACATACCGTTATTAAAATTTTCTTTTTCATAAACAAACCATAATTATCATTTTCTAAAAAAATTTGGGTTTCTAACCATTATTAATCAAATTATATTTATTACACACCATTTCCTTACGAAAAAACCAAGATTTGTGTATTTTTATTTAAAAATGATTGAGAATTTGAATTTCAAGTTCGATCAGAAAATTACAATATTGGTAAATTCTGATATTCAAACGTACCTTGATATTTTTACAGAATATAATAAATATTTAACATATTAAAAAATGACCAAATATCCTCTAATTTATTTTAAAAATAAATATAGCTAACACATTTATAGTTACAACGAGTTAAATGTAATAAGTTATGATCTTTATAATCGACGACGGCTTAAATGTAAAATATTAAAATTATATGATGAGATTGATAAAAACTAATAAAAAATCAAAAAATATTTTAATCTATAAAAAATAGAGAATTTGATAGAAATACCCTTTTCGAGATACACTTTTTAAAAATACACCTTTTATTGGCCATTTTAATTTTTATCCTACTTTATTTTTAATTACTATATTTACCCTTATTTGAAAAATATTTTAGTCAACAAAATGAAAAACAAAATTTTCCGACATATTTTACCGCAAAAAAATTTCCGAAAATTTTTTCCGCATAAAAAACTTACAACCTTTTATAAGGTTTTTATAATGATTTAAACGATTAAAAAGTATTTATAAGACATTTATAAAGTTTTGATAAGTAGAAACCTTATAAAAATCTTGTAAAAACCTTATTAAAACCTTATAAAAAAACTTATAAAAACCTTATAACAAAACTTATAAAAAGCTTAAAACCTTATAACAAAACTTATAAAAAGCTTACAAGAACCTTAAAACCTTATAACAAAACTTAAAACCTTATAGAAACTTATAAAAACCTTAAAACCTTATAGCAAAACTTATAAAAAGCTTTGCAAATGCTTTATAAAAGCCTTATAACAATCTCATAAAAACCTTACTAAAATCTTATAAAAACCTTTGAAAAACTCTATAAACACTTTTACAAGGTTTTAATTTCAGATTTTTTGGAGGAAAAATCCATTTTTGTAATTTTGGAGGGAAAATATTTTGATTTTAGAAGAAATTTTTTTATTTTGGCAGGAAAATTTATCATTTTTTGGCGGGAGATTTTTTTCTATTTTGGTGGTTGTACATTCTTCTTGTCAGTCAAACAAAGGGTAATTTGGTCATTTTATACATAAATAGTGATACTTTTGAAAATGATCAACATAGATAGGTATTTTTGAAAAGTGATATAGGAAAAGAGGTTTTTTAAAAAATGCTCCTTAAAAATAGAAATAATTTTTGTATGTATAAAACAAATTTCAACTTGTGCTATTGCACGGGTACTCATTTAGTTTGGGTGTTATTATTCAAAACATGATAATTGTTGTTTTTATTGTAATTGATTAAAAAACAAAATTGATTATAACAAACAATTAAGGATATTAAACCAAAGAAATCTCTTTTGCCTGTCAGATACTAGTTAGTACTCCTTTTGTTTCTCAAATAGTGTCATTTTGACACATTTCACATGAATTAATAAAATATACATACATGCTCTTATTTAATAAATGTTTAATAGGTTAATTTAATCATACATTAAGGCTAAACCTTTGAAATCTAATGTAAAAAATGCATCCGGACGTATTAGGCTATATAAAAGCAAAACAAAGAACTTGTGGTGTTGTAAGGATAGGGAAGAAGAGAAAGATAGGAAAGCTATCATGAGTACTTCGGCAGGATCTGTGTTAAACTTTTCAGTGGAGCCGTTTCTGCCGGCAAATGAACCACGTTCTCTATTCCTCACGTTTTCCAATGGCTTTCCCCTCATGCGGTCACCATTAGAGATTTGAGCGTTTGGTCCTTTCTGTGAAGCTTCTAGTTTTTCTCTCAAATCTCTGATCCTCATTGAAAAAATATAATTATATCACGAAGGAAGAAAGATCATCTGGGAGAATAGGGATCTGATGATGGAAAGAGATCATGATGATGATGATGACACTTGTTATTTTTGGTTGATTAGTTCTCACTAATAGAGAAAAATGTTACATGTAATGTGTTTGCTAAACCGAATAAACAAACCAAATACATAACTAAACGGATAATTAAGGATATTGAACCTTCTTTTGCCTATCAAATACTAGTTAGTATTCCTCTTGTTTCACAAAGAGTGTCATTTTGACACATTTCACACAAATTAAGAAAACATTAACATATACATATATGCTCTTATTTAATAAATGTTTAGTGGGTTAATTTAGTCATAGATTAAAGGTAAAATTATGAAATCTAATGTAAGAAATGCATTGGAAATATAAAATGATGCATTAGAAATGTAAAGTAACACTTTATGTGAAACAAAAATAAAACTCTAAAATGACATTGACCCTGTTCTTTTGATGATCACTGAACCAACGATAGCAACAAAAAAAATCAGTGTATTTTTGTTACTTTAAACACAAAATTGTAGAAAGTAATGATGATGGTGTTTATAAAAAAAGACGCATCGACTGTTTTCGGAACAATAACTGATCGCTTAATATTCCAGCAACAGTTACGACTTATTGTCATTCATTCCGGCAACTATTTTAACTGTTCCGGCGACAGTTTTTAATCCCATAATAGTGTATTTTTCTTGTTGCTGTTGATGGTTGGACGATCATCAAAAGATCATGGCAAGTCTTTGTGAAACAGATGAAGTATTTATCAACGTGATTTCTTTTTTTCCCCTTTCACATGTCCGATGATGATTTTATTTGCCTTTTTGCGTGGTCGGCAATAATCGTTAGGTAGCCAATTGAGACTTTTTGTTGGTTACCAATTTCAATTTGACTAAATAAACTCCTTTTGAAAAGCTATGGTACAATATTTGAAGTTTTTTTTAAAGCTGCTTACGTTACTTCAATTCTCATTTGATATCACACCGAACAACAAATAAACGGAAAAGTATCTTATTTCATGGAACCAACAATAAGGTACGAGAACTAAGAGCATACTAATCTCCCCTTGAAGGTTCGTTGACATGCTCCAAATATTATAATTTTTTTGGTAGTGTTCCAAATACTTTATCTAATTTGGATTGAATCCAATGGCTCACATGTTTTCTCAAAAGTGCACGAAACCTTTCTCCTTCAAGGACTCCACGGTCTCCTTGATGCTAACCTTCAAGGGCACGTAGTCTATGCCAAGGCTCTTTATTTTCTCCTTGGACACTTGATATGTCGACGCGTGCGGATTCTCATCCACACACCTGCGCATATATGAGACAAAAGCCTATTAGAAACCAGAGACGACCAGGACTGGACCGGTTAATATAATTTAGAAATGCTTTACCTTTCAGGGAGTGGGACATTTGGGTAAAGCTCATGCAGAATGCTAACAAGCTCGGAGTAGTGAGCGACTCTCTCGACCATACAGTAACGTCCGTTAGCTGAAGGGACCTCAAATGCTTGGATGTGCGCATTGGCTACGTCCTTAACATTAACCCATCCGAAACTCGCGTTGGGAAAGGTCTTTGCACCTGCTTATATAAAGACATGAACTCGATAATTTGGTTCTCTTAACATTTGATAAAAAGGGTCACGAGAACCAGTTGAAAGAGGAAGTGTTTATGTTTACCATTAATTAAGTTGAGTATAGCAGCAGCACTCGTGTTCAGAGTCGGCTGTAAGAGAGGACCGATCACCATTGCAGGGTTAATAGTAACGATTTCTAATCCTTTCTCTTTAGCGAGTTTCCAAGCAGCATCTTCCGCCAAGGTCTTGGATAGAACATACCACATCTGATTCCAGCCAGTATAAAAAGCAGAAACATATTTAGTTTTGAACTTGAAGAGCCTAACAAATACAGGACAATGAAGGGAGATAGTAGATGACAAGAATAATCGAATATGAGTCATCATGGCTCAAAGTTTCAACACACCTTAGAGGCCTCACAAAGCTCAGGAGTGGAGAACCAAGTTTCATCGACAGTTACATCAGGCGTGCGTGGTTTACCGTTTAAAGTAACAGCTGCCATGGAGGAGGTAACAACAACCCTTTTAACCGAAGATGCTTTGGCGCATGAATTCAAAACGTTAAGTGTCCCCTTGACAGCAGGATCAATAAGTTCAACCTGAAATAAGGGGATACAAAAGTTAAGATTCAAATCAACCCACAAAATAAAAAGCAAGCAAGTATGAAGATAATATAAAGAACCTGTGGGTCTTTGACATCATGATAAAAAGGGGAAGCAGTGTGGAAAACTCCTTGGCAGCCATCAATAGCAGAGTCGAAAGATCCTTCAACCAAAAGATCTGCTTTGAACAAGTGGAGTCTCTCCTTTGCACCTTCCAATGAGACTAAGTGTTGCGTCTTCTTCGGATCACCTAAAGATATTGTGAATCAACAAACTATTACTACTAGGATTTGTGCATGCAGATAGATAAGAAATCAAAGGACCATTCTTGCCTTCTTGATATATAAAAAGCATCAATTTTTAAGATCGTAGCTTTGATTAAACAAGAGAGAAGATTCACACTAGTACAATCAGAATCCAAATTAAGGAACCCTTTAGCGAATAAAATGTGAGGGAGATTAAAGATACGAGAAAGAGAAGGAGAGAGAGAGGGTACGGAACTGGGGTCTCGGACGGAAGCCTTAACGGTGTAGCCACGGCTGAGGAGGAACTTGACAAGCCACGAGGCGATGTAACCAGATGCTCCTGTAACACACACCACTTTACCTTCACCACTGTTCGCCATTGTTCTCGAAATCACGATTTGTGTGTGCGTTTCTGTGTAAGAGGCGGAGGGGGGCCAAATTAAGTCTTTTCCTTTATTTGGTGTTTGCTTGGGTTCCTATTTTATAAGCTTTACGTGATTTCCTTCCTCTTTACTGATGATTTTTATTTGCATTTTTTGTGGTCGGCATTAATGGTTAGGTGGCGAATGAAGACTTGTCGGTTACCAAATTCAATTTCACTTAAACATTCCTCACAAACTAATAATTATAATCATAATCCTATGTGTTGTCCAAAATAAAATATAAAATATAAAAAAATATAATCATCTCTGTAAAAATCTATACTAATAAAAAGTACAAGCTATAAACTCCGAAAGGCGTTCACATAGGATTTTAAACAATTTATCGCGATTTGACATATAACTTATTAACATTGTATACAATTTCTAAAATTTTCTATGTTAACAATTATTTTAAACAACCTCTCAGGATTTAACATGTCATTCATTAACATTTTTTTTAAATTTCCAGATTTTTTTAGAAAAAGGAAAATTTTAAATTTATGGAAATAAAAGAACTATGTACAATATCCCACATCGGCTAGAAATTTTTTAGACAATAGTTCAAAACCATTATAAATAAGATTAATATGCTACCAACAACGAATGAGCAGGAAAGCTTAATTTATCAGGCGTCCAAGTTCAAAAGTTTTATATTCGGTTTGATCTGGTTTTTTATTTGATCAAACTAAAACTTTAAAAAATTTCAAATATTGAAACTATTGAAACTTTTAAAAGTTTTTAAATATTATAATATATATACTTTTTAAAATTTAAAAGTTTAAACTATTATAAATATTGAAACTTTTTAAAAGGTTCAAATTTTATATTTCGAAACTTTTTAAAAGGTTCAAATTTTATATTTCGAAACTTTTTCAAAGTTTAAAATATTATAAATATTGATGTAAAACATAAATTATCTTATTTATCTACATTTGTGCTTTTTATTTCTTATGAGCTGTAAAACATATTTTTGTGTATGATTTTATAGATGAGTTGATATTCTTTCATTAATTTTTTTATTTTTGGGTCTAAGGAAGAAGGATTGACATCGCAAGACCTTAATTTGATGTTTGAGTCAAACTTTGAGGTTTAAAGAAGAAATATGGAAGACAAACACACATGTTTAATTAGCTATACATAGGCATGACCAGGGTTACGGTTGTCACGGTTAAAGTTTATTAACCATCGGTTATGGTTAGAAATTTTTGTAACCTTAACCAGAACCGTTTAACAAACGGTTAAACGGTTACGTTTAAATACGGTTACGGTTCAAGCGGTTACTGTTATATACGGTTACGGTTATTTGATAATATGATATGGTTGAGATTATTTGATGATATAATATAATTGATATTATTTATTTATAATTAATATGTTCTTATAGTGTACTCATATTTATATATTTATCATATGATTCATATTAAATAAATAATTATTAGTGTATTTTATTATGTTTTTAAAATATTATAAACCAAGTAAGAATTTTGGTTTGAGAAGTTTCTAAACGCGTGGATCTAAAACCAAATAAGTATATGGATAAAATTGTCAATAATTGGGTGCATGTGTTGACTATGCTGGTAATCATGAATTTCACAAATTTTATGAGAAAA
>NC_025692.1:5317434-5327646 GCF_000633955.1 Camelina sativa | reverse complement strand
ATTTTGGTTTGAGAAGTTTCTAAACGCGTGGATCTAAAACCAAATAAGTATATGGATAAAATTGTCAATAATTGGGTGCATGTGTTGACTATGCTAGTAATCATGAATTTCACAAATTTTATGAGAAAATAAATGATTTTGGTTCTTGGAGTTTGATGGGTTAACAAGTTGTGTGGTAGTTTATAAAAAGGTTTTTCAGTGGAAGAATGTGAAGAAGTTGACGAGGAAGAAGAAGAAAAAGAGTATAACGAAGAACCAAACGGTAAAAGTTACGATGACAATTAACACAAAATTTGACAATGAAAATGACAAGAAATAATATGAAGAATAAGAAAACATTTAATAAAAAACACGAAAACATAGGTGGTAGCAATGAATTAAATATGAAAACGAGTTAAATTCATGATTATAAAATTGTATCGTTTTTCTGGTGGTCAAAGAAAATGGTTTAGGATACGTGAGGTCATCAGTTTGATTTGCCTCACCTGGACGTCAAGTTAAATTTATGATTTTTTATATCAGATTTGATTTTATAACACAACTGATTTTTATATTTTTTAAAATTGTGTATCTGAAATTTAATTTTTCTCTTTAGTACTAATTTTATTTTTTTTATGAGATAATATTTTATTATCGTAATCAATCATATATAATTTTTATCAAAATATATCAAATAAACTCACACGTAAGTATCATAATATATCAAATAAACTCACGCGTACAGTGGATTCAAAACATAATAATAGTATAATATTTGACAACTTTAAGGTGGATCTTTCCGAAAAACGTTTTTATATTTATTTCTTTACAATAATCTGATAAAGAAACTGTTACCATATGCTATATGTATTAGTAGACTTATATGACACAACTAAAATACTTTGTTACTTTGATTTTGGAATTTGGTCTCTTCGAAATAGAAGCATAAAATTGGGCAAAACTTGATGATAAGTAACACGCCTAGATTTTACCAAAAAAAAAGTTACACGCCTAGCCTTCCAACGGTGCCATATGTGATAATGTGCAATCGCAAAATGCATATGTGGATTTCAATGTGCTGCAGCAACCAGTGGTGGAGCTAGAAAATTAGCACATCAGGGTCAAAAACAATTTATTGGGGTTAATTATGTTATTTAAAAATTTTATAAGGGTCAATTATACTATTTTATAGGGGTTAATTTGATTTTTTTTTCCTAAAATTTTAGCTAATTTTAAAGATTCACCAGAATCAATTGACCCACATAGTTATGTTGCCTCCATCACTAGCAGCAACTACTAGATAAGATTGAATGAAAGCTTCTAGCTTTTGTGGATCATAACTTTGGAGAAAAGCTAGAAAGAAATGAGAAACTTTCTAGCTTTTATGGTAAGTTCATCGACCGTTTCTTTACATCTCATGCTTTTGATTGCAACTCTAGATCTGGGATCTAATGATAATTCTATTTCCCTTGTGCAATTACTTCCTGCTATGTGCAGCCGTTCCTGGTTAAAGATTTGTCGATGTCATGTCGGCATTCAAATTAATCTCGGTTACCGAACCAACTCTATGTTCTCATGGCAGATTTTGCACATCTTCCCACGGATGACATTAACCCACGGCTACTCCGTCTCGATGGTGGGTGGAAGGCTGCTCAGATCCACATTTTTCGTGAGGAACAGTAGGATTCCAGAGCTGTATGTTGGTTCCCAGGGCTTTGCACGACGTTGCCGAGGATTTGACTCTCCCTCTTGCCTCCCTTCCCTGATGGATATTCTGATCTCGGTCCTGTCTTCCTGTTCTGACCATGGTGACCGTTTGGAGAAGACAAATCTGGTGGCAGTCGGCCAAGTTCGTGAGTGGTTCCAGCGTGCCGGCTCCTCCGACATAGACCTGGTTGTTGTTCTATATGGCGGCGGTGCAGAGACGTTCTCGGTCTTATTCCAAAGGTTATTTTCAATCTCGCCAACTTTCATTCCCCTCCACCATCAGCCAACGCCATATGATGCTACTCCGACCTCCGAGAGCGTCTCTAGATCTAAAGGTCCGCTGTTCTCCTTCTCGCTTTTATTGGTGGAAGAAATTTTCTTGGAAACGTTTCATCAATACCCCAGATCTGAAAACAAAGACGATTGACGTCTGCCGCCTGTCATGTCTTTTCCGGCTATTGCCGAGCCTCCATCTCCGATGACGACGTTGACGTCCCGATAAGTTTCTCGAAATCAACAACCACAAAACCTAGAAGTTTCATCTTATGGGCTTGGGTTTGGGCCAAAATGTATCCTATGGATTTGAATTTCAATTCAATTACACATTTCATCAGGTTAAGCCTCAATGTAAAGGGCCAACCTTGTTCTTTTACATTTTCCTTCGAGAAGAAGAGATTATTAAAAATTTGTTCAAAAATTAGTACGGTGGTCTTTTACTCTCCCTCCGGAAACAAAAAATGAGGAATCTAGCATGGTACTGTCAAGGGGCGGGAGCTAAAGTAACTCGCCGTCGACTGCGCGAAATGTATCAGATGTATTCGTCAGGAAACTAAAAATAACAAGTTTTATCTGCAAGATGTGCAAGTGGATTTAGGATTCGACAACCTTCAAACTGTTGAGCCTGAGGACACTAGTGGCGGTTTAGCTTTATTTTATTCGAATGATTTTCCGGTTAAGTTTCTGTTGCTAGATGACTGGTTAATCGATATCGAAACTATTATTAACGGAAACAAGGTCTATTTGACATTTATTTACGGCGACCCTGTTCCTGCAAACCGCGAGTATGCGTGGGAAAGGTTAATGCGGATTGGAGTAACCCGGTCAGAGTCGTGGTTTATTATTGGTGATTTCAATGAAATAACTGGAAATCACGAGAAAAGGGGAGGAAAAAAAAAGATCGGAAGCCTCCTTTCTACCTTTCCGTGCTATGATTGATTCATGTGGGCTAATTGATTTTCCCTACCAAGGAAATCAATTTTCATGTATTGGTCAAAGGTCAAATGGTAAAATTTGTTGTCGCTTGGTTAGAGCCATGTGAAATGAAGAGTGGCATAATATATTTTCTTTCCTACACTAATGTGGAGTATATGAAGATGTGGGGTTCGGACCATCGTCCCCACCTTGCATCAATTCTAACACGTCCAAATTTTTTTTTGAGGAGGTTTATGTTTGACAAGCGTTGGATAGATAAGTCAGGCCTCAAAGAGGCAGTGGTAGATGGATGGAGAGGAGATGACAACTCTGTCGAACGATCCATCTCGAAAAAAATCCAAAATTGTAAAAGAGCAATCTCCATCTGGAAGAAAAATAATCAAACAAACTCAGAAAAGCTTATAAAGAACTCCAAGAAAAGATTGATGAGACATATGACGATGATCAAGCATCGTCAGAAACTCTCCTCAACTTAAAATGGCGTATCTGCGAAGCTTATAGAGAAGAGGAAGCATATTGGCACCAAAAAAGCAGAGAACTTTGGCTTGCAGAAGGAGATAAAAATACAAAATTCTTCCACGCTTCCACAAAACAAAGAAGGGCAAGGAACAAGATCATTGGCATCCTTAATCAACTTGGAGTTTGGGTTGATACAGAAGAATGAATTGAAAAAGTAGCGGTGGAGTATTTTGACAATCTCTTTTCTTCCTCGAATGCGAGAGACCCTACATTGGCCATAAAGGATGTTCCTACATTGGTCACACCTGCCATGAACGAGCATCTCACAAAAGAGATCTCAGAAGAGGAGGTCAAACGAGCTTTGTTCTCTCTGAATCCGAGAAAGGTTCCAGGACCGGATGAGATGACTGCTTTGTTCGTCCAAAAATTTTGGGAAACCATAAAAGGCGATCTCCTTAAGATGGTGAAGAACTTCTTTAGCTCAGGAATCTTTGATAGCAAGCTAAATGAAACAAATATATGTTTAATCCCGAAAGGAGAATGACCTCGTGAAATGTCAAAATTTTGCCCTATTAGCCTCTGTAACGTGAGCTATAAGGTGATCTAAAAAATTTTGAGTTTACAACTCAAGAGGTTTTTGCCGGAACTTATATCTGAGACCCAATCTGCCTTTGTGTCAGGAAGATTAATCATAGATAATATCCTCATTGCTCAAGAAAATTTTCATGCCCTCCGTTCCAACCATGCCAACCGAAAGAAATTTATGGCAATTAAAACGGATATGAGTAAAGCTTATGATAGGGTGGAATGGAATTTCCTAAGAGCTTTGATGGAAAAAATGGGGTTTGATCAAAAATGGGTGGGTTGGATAATGCAATGCATTACTTCCATCTCCTACCGCATTTTGATCAATGGGGATCCCAAGAGACGGATTAGGCCAACACGGGGAATCCGTCAAGGGGACCCGATTTCTCCATATCTATTCATACTTTGTACAGAGGCGCTAATCGCTCAGATTAAGAATGCCGAAAAAGAGGGGAAGATCCAGGGATTACGTATTTCGAACGCAAGCCCACGAGTTTCCCACTTACTTTTTGCAGATGACAATCTATTCTTTTGTAGAGCTGATCCTCATCAATGCAAGAAAATTATCGATATAATCCGCTTTTATGGGGAGGCATCCGGACAAGGAATTAACTTTTCCAAATCTTCAATCATGTTTGGAACCGAGGTCCCTTCCCATATACGAGAAAAGATCAAATATATTGTTGGGATATCACAAGAAGGAGGCATGGGTACATACTTGGGTCTACCCGAGAAGATTCATGGGTCAAAGGCACAAGTATTCACATTCGTGAGGGATAAACTCCACAAGAGGGTAAACTTATGGACCTCAAAATCCCTATCCAAAGGAGGCAAGGAAGTCCTGATAAAATCAGTGGCGCAAGCAATTTCGACATATGTAATGTCGTGTTTTCTCTTACCAAAAGCTATATGTTCAAAATTAAGTAGCGCTATTGCCGATTTCTGGTGGAGCAATAAAGCAGATAGTAAAGGATTACATTGGATCTCATGGGAGCAAATGTGCACTCAACTCTCAGAAGGCGGGTTAGGCTTTCGAACACTAGAAGAATTTAATCTTGCCCTATTGGCAAAGCAATTATGGAGATTGCTAGATATTCAGATTCTCTCCTTAGTCGAGTTCTTAAAGGAAGATACTTTAGATATTGTAGCCCATTAGAGATACAAGTATCAAATCGACCTTCATATGGTTGGAGGAGCATGTTGGCGGCAAAACAGGTTCTCACGTATGGAATCCGTAAGACCATAAACTCAGGGTTCAACACGTGCATTTGGACTGAACTATGGATTCCAGATACACCAGCGCGACCGCCACAAGGGTTAAATAATGAGAGAAATCCCTTGGTTTGTGTTAACACCTTGATAGATTTCAACACAAAAAAGTGGAAAATGGAGCGTCTTTGGGAACTCTTTCCCCCGAAAGAAATTACTCTTATTTTGGGAATTAAACCAAGATTGCCTTGAGGGACGGGTATTCGTGGACCCTAACAAAGTCTGGGAATTATACCATTAAGTCTGGATATGAAGTCGCGAGAGCTATCTATCGCCCTGTTTGCGACCTCCCTCCTCAGGGACCTAGAGTTACGACACTCAAGGCGCAAGCATGGAAGTTAAAAACATCACGAAAGCTGAAGCATTTCATGTGGCAATGTGTGACTGGGTGCTTGCCAACATGCCAACGCTTGCATTATCACCATATTGGTAGAGATAAAGATTGCCCTAGATGTGGAGCGGAAGAGGAAACTATAAATCACATGCTATTTGAATATCCCCCAGCACGTCAAGTTTGGGCTTTATCAATGATTCCCACCCATCCTATGGTGTTTCCCTCATCTTCCCTATATAGCAACCTTGATTTTCTATATTGGAGCGGTAGAGACTATGGTGCACTTGATCAAAATCTGCGGACATTTTCTTGGATGATGTGGTACATTTGGAAGGCAAGAAACAAGAAAGTGTTAGAAAATATCTCTAAGTCTCCGCAAGATACAATGGTGAAAGCTATCCAAGAAGAAGAAGTTTGGAGAAGAGCAAATAATAGAGACGTAGCACCAACGGTAGTAGAAGCAAGCATACCTTCGACCCCAATTCCACAAGAATCTCTTGTATGCTTTATATATGGATCTTGGCATAAAGAGGTGGATAGGAGTGGACATGGGTGGATTGCGTCTATCGGTGATAGAATCCTGCACATGGGGCTAAAAGGATCGCGCAGAAGCTTATCCCCATTACATGCAGAGTTAGATACCCTTATTTGGGCTATGGAGTGCTTATTAGTGTTGGATTTGGATAAAGCTCTTTTTGCTACGGATTGTTCAGACATCCTAAGGATGACGTCTAATATCGAGGATTGACCGACCTTTTCATCAGAATTGAAGGATTTTACTCATTTCAGAGATAGATTTGCTAATTTTAGTATTAGATATATTTCCCGAGAGGATAATAGTCGTGCCGATAAACTTGCGAAATATGCAAGAGCACGAGGTTTCTGTTTTTCCTATGTAAGCTTGTCGGTACCTAAATGGCTCTCTCCCGAAGAAAGTCATCTCCGATAACTTAATATATGGGGTTTGATTGTCAAAAAAAAAAAAAAAAAAAAAAAAAAAAAAAAAAAAAAAAAAAAAAAAAAAAAAANGAATGGTTGCTGGTCCTCTCTGCTTATGCCCACCGGTCCTCTCTGGTCTCTATGCCCACCACATTATTGGATGCTATCTCTGATAATGCAACATCTGCAACACTCTCCAAACTGCAATCTTACTCTGAAACTAGATGTATAATTTTTTCACTTATGCTTAATTTGGAACTTTACATCACCAAGTGTGAACTGAAGTTGCAAGTCTTGTAAAGTTTGTCTCATTCACACATCACACCGCAGCCTTGACAAATGTGTTCACAATAGTTAATCAACAGCCACATTATATTCTCATCCGATCAATGATTATAAAAACTCAAAGATTAAATGTGCAGAGAAATATAATATCACTCCTAGTCGAATAAACTCTGTGAGACGAAGAGTCACAAGGTCTTCTTGTCGTTTCTACCATTCCAAACTCCACACCTCACACAATGGTGTGGCCGGAATTTACCACAACATTAAAAACTAGTTGCTGTACAGATGATACTAATTAATGGAAGTAGTTGGGAAGCTTTTCGAGTGCAGTTTATTTACAGATACACACTCACTTCCTTCCCAACCTAACCAAATGTGCCTCGTGCTTTGCTGCTGCTGTTACTTCCGCTGCTTTGTTAGCAGCTTCACGCTTCATTGCCCTCTTTGCACGTCTTCCTGTTGTGCTTGCAGTTTTCACCTGCTTTTCCTTAGGCTCACTTGAGGATGACCCAGAACTGGAACTGGAACTAGAACCACTGTATCTCTGGACTGGTCTGGCTTCTTGACGCCCGGATCTGACAAAACCATTGCCACCCCATCTCCTATTTCCTATGCGAAGACTTGCGCCGTGCAAATAAAACTCGTCAAGGTCATCATCTTCATCCTCGTAGTCACAAGGAATGTCAAGATCATCATGGTAACCAAAGCTGTAGGACGCCTGTTCCATCACATCCAATGGTATAAACCATGAGGCTCTCAGGAGAAGGCACACACTCTCCTCAAACAGAAAATCTTCAATGCTGCATTGGAATAACACAGAGAATTAAGATGATCCAAACTCTTATGGAAAATCACAATAGTGCCAGAACATGTCGACAGATTGTATAACCAAACAAGAATGAGAAAAGAGTCTAATCAAGCAAATGGACTAACATGATGCAATATCTATAAAAAAGGAAACTCACCTGCCATCGAGAGCCCGGTGGACACTGAGAAAATCAAACGGATTCTTACATTGCGGGCATGTAGGACTCTCTTTGCAACTCGCCCAACGAAGTATGCACGTCACACTGGATAGATAGAAATAAATTATTCCTTTTTAAAAAACCAAAGGAGAAAGTCAGTTTCTAGGTAGGCATAGAATCAAACAAAACATAAAAAGTTGTCAAGAGGTACACAGGTTACACCTATAACCAAGCTCTACAATATGTTCATACTAGAGACTACAATTTTTTAAACCAAAAATGAAACCCAAGAAGATATTATAAATCTATCACTTGAAAGAAACCAGTAAAAGATCTAACAAGAATACCAGTAAGTATGTTCACAGCCTTTGACCATAGCAGTTTCTTGAAGAGGGATTTCACTCAAGCAAATAGCACAACAGCCACCGTGATTCCCGAAACTCGGCTCGTGGATCATCACTTCATGGATCTTCTTGTTATCCTGAACAAGGTTCAGATAAAAAAAAATCCATGAATAAAACCTCCCATATACAACAAAGAACCCACGAAGGACATCATATTAAAGAGTTATGTTAATCAAATACATGGAACATCAGTAGCAAATTAAGAATCAAACCACTCCACATTGTAAACCTGAAGAGCCCTAATCGTCTAATTCGAAATCAAACACACAATAAGGCACAAAAAAAAATCCAAACTTTACGAAACCCTAACATTTCCACATAGAAGAAGAAGCATCATCAGATGGAATCAGCTCCAACTCACGAAGCCAAGACCCACCGCAAAAGCAAATCGATATTTTTATTTTGTAGACTCGCAGAGATAAATTAAATTAGGGTAGAGCAAAAAAAAAACCTGATCTTTCAGAGCCAGTTCCTGAATACCGTCGATCACTTGCTGCTCAGACACGATCTCGGCGACGGAACTCATGGCGGCGAATGTAAATTAAATTTTATCAGTGTAGAGAGAAACGAAAAGATTGGGTAGTCGAGAAATAAGAAAGAGAGATGTTCTTCGAGAAACCTATTCGTCGAGAATAAGGAGACCTTAATCTGACGGAGGATTAGAGAGAGAGAGAGGGTGGTGGAGGAGGAAGAGGAACAGAGGATGATTCGATGAGAATGATTCGATTATACCTCAAGAACAAAAAAAAAGTACATTAACGACAAAGAAGCCAAACCTTCTTCTTCCTTCTTGAAGTTTGATAACACCTACTAGTCTCGCGACAGGTGGGATAATGAGAACGACGTAGTATCCCGCGACATTGGCTAAAATAGGAGATATTATAAAACATCGATATTACATAATACGTAATTTGTTTATGTAATATTGATATATTACAAAACATGTAATTATTATTCTTGAAGAAAAATACATCATAGACTACAGGAAGTGAACCCCCTCCCAAAAAAAAAAAAAAGAAAATCTTTGAGTTTGATAGACAAAGACCTAAACTCAAAATAATTCAAGAAAAGAAAAAAGTACTAATTAAATGTTGGCTTGAATACGATGTTTAGATTGTTACATGATGAATGGCGATTTGAATCGTTGCAAACTGTTGAAAAGATGGATTAAAAGATTCTCTAATTTGATTTCCTTCTCTAAATCAAGTAGACTGATGTACGCTAGTGAAGCTTCACAGTGGTGGTTGTCTAAGAGCCAAAAAAGAGTTGGGACTAGTATCATCCGAGGGTTTGGGAGAGTAGTAACTAGTAACCTTGTTGCAACTTGCAAGAGGCAGGCAAGGTTAGATAAATATCAAATTTTGGTTTTTTTTTTTTTTTTTAATTCATTCTTCCTTTAAATTAGGTGGTAGGACTTTGAATTCTCTAAACTCCATAAAAGAACTGTAACCAATTTAGTTATACCAAAAAAAGTAAAAGAAAAAAGAGGAACATATAGAAAAAAGCTTCGCCGAAAAATCAAAATATTCACAAAAAGCCTTTCACATTACTATTCAGTATTCACACAAAAAATGAAAATGGATAAAGAGGTAATTAAATTAGTTAGGCAAGTAGTGCACAGTGGTATAATCCCATAATTAAGGATTTATAACTAAAAAAAAAATATTCAACATTTCAAGGAAAAATTAAAAAGAAAAAAAAAACTTTGCTTTTCTCTCTAGTCAGAATCTGTCTTTTGGGAGTCTCTTTTCTCGCTTTAAGCTGCGAAGTAGTAAGAGTATAGAGAGATAGATAGAGATCATCATGCCATGCCTCTAGATTCTCTCTCTCTCCGTTTCAATTCCTTCAAATCTCTCTCTCTCTCTCTTCCGTTTGTTTGCTGGAGGAGTTGAAATCACAGAGACGCACATTTGAATTCGCTTATGTTTGATTGGAACATCGTCGGCTCGTCCTTCTTACTGTTTGGATCGATTTGAATCTAATTCGAGCTGAAGAAAAGCTCTGCTCTAGCTTTCGAATTTTGAATTCAAGATCGAACGATCATAGTGATGCGGATACGATTCCGTCATTGCAC
>NC_025692.1:5302151-5316166 GCF_000633955.1 Camelina sativa | reverse complement strand
ATTGGAACATCGTCGGCTCGTCCTTCTTACTGTTTGGATCGATTTGAATCTAATTCGAGCTGAAGAAAAGCTCTGCTCTAGCTTTCGAATTTTGAATTCAAGATCGAACGATCATAGTGATGCGGATACGATTCCGTCATTGCACGACGTCTCTTTGATTGATTTTGTTCCACTTTTTGAGCTTGACTAGTGTTGAAGGTTTACCTCGGCTGTTGGGTTTTTGTTTGCGCCTTCTGAGGAGCTTCGTTTTGTTAATTGTTTGTATGTCGAGGAACGGACGAATGGCTTCGTCGTCGGATCTTAGCAGAGCAGGTCTAGTGGCGGTGACGAGGGATGTTGAGCAGGTCGGTGTTGCTAATTTTGTCAATTTAGGTCTTCTTTTTATGATTCCACTGCTAAGGTTAGGTATTATTGGTCGTTCTACTTAATTTTTAGGTCCAGCTAGATTATTATATAAGTTAAGCTCTCTGCCGAATTCTAAGGTAGGATTATTTTCATAGCTGCTGCGTCCTAAAATTTTGAGCAATTCCTAGGTTAGTGACGTGCTTTAGCTAAATGCTTAAGTCTAGAAGCTCGATTCAAGCTTTATTAGAGTTCTATAAGGTGCAATTTCTCAGAATATATAGTATTGATCAGCTGACTTTTTAGTCACTTTCCTTAGTCCTCTTTTCATTTTGTATGATTGATATTTTAGTGTGTCCCAATGCTTCTTCTCTTCGTGATTCCTACAATTGTATCTAAAAGCTTAATAACTCCTTTGGCAATATGTATATTTCACCTACTTTCCTAATGAAAAAAGTTTCTTATCAATTTGCTTAGGCTATTACTGCCCTTAAAAAGGGAGCGTATTTGCTTAAGTATGGCAGAAGGGGAAAGCCTAAGTTCTGTCCATTTCGCCTTTCAAATGTAAGTCTCTGTTCTTTCCGTTTTCTTTTAATTCTATGTGAGCATCATTATGTTAATCGAACTTTCCGTTCTCATGTGTACCTGAGGATTCCTTATGAGCCTATAGAGTCCTTTTGTTTTGTTATATATTTCATCTCTGCTGCTTGATGTGTGCATGGTCTCGTTGTTCTGTGTTCTAAGTAAATAGTCTGTCCTGTAACTTTCAGGATGAATCTGTTTTGATATGGTTCTCGGGGAAGGAGGAGAAACATTTGAAGCTAAGCCATGTTTCCAGGATCATATCTGGGCAGCGCACTGTAAGTTTTGATATCCCAGGATGATGTGATTTAATTCTCCCTTGAGCTGGCGATTAAAAATGTTCAGAATAATTATGTTATACTAGACTCGTCCATTTCATTGCGTTTAAATGGTTGGATCTCTATTTCTGCGTAGAAGTATCCTCTTCTAGTTGTGTCCGAGTTCTACTATCATATTTGTGAGTGGGATTGTCCTCCTAATGTGATCTGAATTTGTTGTTTATAATTGTCCCAAGTGGTGCATGTTATGCACAAGGCTCTTTTCTTAGTCATTTTTCAACTTAAACTCAAATGATTACTAGGTGCTTATAGTAGGTTTGTTTCGATTCATCAAAAAAATTTCATTTCAATTCAGCGAGGCATGTGGGTCTTGATTTGACTTTTTATGTTCCATGCATCTTTTCATGAGCCAATTTTCGTAGTCGTAAGTTGCATATTTGGGCCTCGCCTATCTAGTGTGATTTTCTTATAAGTCTCGCAATGTTGCTTCTCTTGCAGCCTATTTTTCAGAGATATCCACGTCCCGAGAAGGAATATCAATCCTTTTCGCTAATATACGATGAGAGGTCACTTGATTTGGTGAGATTTTCCTTTTAGTAAATTCTTACTAATTTCTTCTATGAAATCATTATCCATCATGAAAATGTCTGTTATTATTATTGAAAGTCCATTAACTAGGGTTTGTATTTCATTCATAGATATGCAAGGATAAAGATGAGGCTGAAGTGTGGTTTAGTGGTTTAAAAGCCTTGATCTCGCGTTGTCATCAACGGAAATGGAGGACTGAATCGAGAAGTGATGGGACGCCATCCGAAGCTAATAGTCCGAGAACATATACCCGGAGAAGCTCCCCTTTACATTCTCCATTTAGCAGCAATGACAGTTTCCAGAAGGTACTAGAGTGATATATTCCACTTCATTTTGTGCATGTCTTAACTAAGGTAATATTCTTTTACATTTTAGGATGGCTCGAATCACCATCGTCTTCAGAGTCCATATGAGAGCCCGCCTAAGAATGGCATGGACAAGGCATTTTCAGATATGTCATTGTATGCAGTTCCTCCGAAAAGTTTTTTTCCCTCAGATTCGGNTTATGTTCCATGCATCTTTTCATGAGCCAATTTTTGTAGTCGTAAGTTGCATATTTGGGCCTCGCCTATCTAGTGTGATTTTCTTATAAGTCTCGCAATGTTGCTTCTCTTGCAGCCTATTTTTCAGAGATATCCACGGCCCGAGAAGGAATATCAATCCTTTTCGCTAATATACGATGAGAGGTCACTTGATTTGGTGAGATTTTCCTTTTAGTAAATTCTTACTAATTTCTTCTATGAAATCATTATCCATCATGAAAATGTCTGTTATTATTATTGAAAGTCCATTAACTAGGGTTTGTATTTCATTCATAGATATGCAAGGATAAAGATGAGGCTGAAGTGTGGTTTAGTGGTTTAAAAGCCTTGATCTCGCGTTGTCATCAACGGAAATGGAGGACTGAATCGAGAAGTGATGGGACGCCATCCGAAGCTAATAGTCCGAGAACATATACCCGGAGAAGCTCCCCTTTACATTCTCCATTTAGCAGCAATGACAGTTTCCAGAAGGTACTAGAGTGATATATTCCACTTCATTTTGTGCATGTCTTAACTAAGGTAATATTCTTTTACATTTTAGGATGGCTCGAATCACCATCGTCTTCAGAGTCCATATGAGAGCCCGCCTAAGAATGGCATGGACAAGGCATTTTCAGACATGTCATTGTATGCAGTTCCTCCGAAAAGTTTTTTTCCCTCAGATTCGGCAACTATTTCAGTTCACTCTTTGTCATCTGGAGGCTCTGATACACTACATGGTCACATGAAAGGTATGGGTATGGATACTTTTAGAGTTAGTCTATCAAGTGCGATTAGTGCATCAAGTCATGGTTCTGGTCATGATGATGGAGACGCATTGGGAGACGTTTTTATGTGGGGAGAAGGAATAGGGGACGGTGTTTTAGGTGGTGGAAACCATAGAGTCGGAAGTTCGTTGGAGATAAAAATGGATTCCTTATTGCCAAAAGCTTTAGAGTCTACTATAGTACTTGATGTCCAGAATATTGCTTGTGGTGGACAACATGCTGTCCTTGTGACAAAACAAGGAGAAAGTTTTTCTTGGGGAGAGGAATCTGAAGGTAGGCTTGGCCATGGTGTAGATTCCAATGTTCAACATCCAAAGCTCATTGATGCACTCGGCACCACAAATATTGAGCTTGTAGCATGTGGTGAATACCATAGTTGTGCAGTTTCTCTATCAGGGGATTTGTATACCTGGGGTAAAGGAGATTTTGGTATTCTGGGACATGGAAATGAAGTCAGTCACTGGGTCCCCAAAAGAGTAAATTTTCTGATGGAAGGGATACATGTATCATCCATCGCTTGTGGACCTTACCACACAGCTGTTGTGACTTCTGCTGGGCAGTTGTTTACTTTTGGTGATGGTACCTTTGGTGTTTTGGGCCATGGAGACAAGAAAAGTGTTTTCATACCTAGAGAGGTAGACTCCTTGAAAGGTCTTCGCACTGTTCGGGCAGCCTGTGGTGTATGGCACACAGCCGCAGTTGTCGAAGTCATGGTTGGCAGCTCCAGCTCGAGTAACTGCTCCTCGGGAAAGCTCTTTACTTGGGGTGATGGTGACAAGAGTCGTCTTGGTCACGGCGACAAAGAACCAAAACTTGTGCCTACCTGTGTTGCAGCTCTTGTAGAACCCAATTTTTGTCAAGTTGCGTGTGGACATAGCCTAACAGTTGCACTTACAACAGCGGGCCATGTCTATACTATGGGCAGTCCTGTTTATGGTCAGCTTGGAAACCCACATGCAGATGGAAAGGTTCCAGCCCGTGTTGAAGGTAAACTTCACAAAAGTTTTGTCGAAGAGATTGCTTGCGGTGCTTATCATGTTGCAGTTTTAACTTCAAGGACTGAGGTTTACACTTGGGGAAAAGGATCGAATGGTAGACTAGGCCATGGGGACGCAGATGACCGAAATTCCCCGACATTGGTAGAGTCGCTTAAGGATAAACAGGTGAAAAGTATTGCCTGTGGTTCTAACTTCACTGCAGCTGTCTGCCTTCACAAGTGGGCATCAGGGATGGACCAGTCCATGTGTTCAGGTTGCCGTCAGCCTTTCAATTTCAAGAGAAAGCGGCACAATTGCTATAACTGTGGACTTGTGTTTTGCCATTCTTGCACTAATAAAAAGTCCCTGAAGGCTTGTATGGCACCGAACCCTAACAAACCATATCGAGTGTGTGACAAGTGTTTTAACAAATTGAAAAAGGCCATGGAAACGGATCCATCATCTCACTCTTCGTTGAGTCGAAGAGAAAGTGTCAACCAGGGATCAGATGCAATTGACAGAGATGAGAAATTAGATTCTAGATCAGATGGACAGTTAGCTAGATTCTCATTGTTGGAGCCCATGAGGCAAGTGGATACTCGATCCAAGAAAAATAAGAAATACGAATTCAATAGTAGCCGTGTCTCACCAATACCAAGTGGAGGCTCTCACCGGGGTTCACTAAACATAACCAAATCTTTTAATCCAACTTTTGGATCATCAAAGAAGTTCTTCTCAGCGTCTGTTCCTGGTTCCCGAATTGCGTCTCGGGCAACTTCACCAATATCAAGACGTCCTAGCCCACCGCGCTCAACAACGCCAACTCCCACTCTTTCAGGATTAACTACGCCGAAAATTTTCGTGGATGATACCAAGATAACCAGTGATCACCTAAGCCAGGAGGTGGTTATGCTAAGATCTCAAGTAAGCTGTTTTCCATGCTCCAATTTTTGCTCCTTATTCCATAATTCGTTACACTTTCCACACAATTAGGAAGAATGCATTGTCAGTGAGATTATGCTTTTTTTCTTTTCAAATGTCCAGTTGTGTTTCTGGTTCATATTGCTTACTTTCTAGTCATTAAAGAATGGGTCTTTTATTTACTTGTGTACCTAGATGGAGTGTGATTATGCTCCTCGAATTAGTTTGTTTAGTTGGTGAAAAACATTTATCGGCTCATTCGTTGCAATTTGACTCCTTTTCTAATTAACTACTAAACTATTTAACAGGTTGAAAATCTTACCCGGAAGGCACAACTTCAAGAAGTTGAACTGGAAAGAACAACCAAACAGCTAAAGGAGGCATTGGCAATTGCTAACGAAGAAACAGCGAGATGCAAGGCAGCAAAAGAAGTGATTAAATCACTTACCGCTCAAGTAAATTCTAAATTCTTCCTCGGTGCTGATGAAGTGTACTAAAATGATGTATGCAACTTACTAATTGTTTCAATGAATCAATGCAGCTGAAAGACATGGCTGAAAGACTTCCTGTTGGATCAGCTAGGAGTATCAAGTCTCCTTCTCTTAATTCATTTGGCTCCAGTCCTGATTACGTTGCCCCTTCTTCTAACACCTTAAACCGTCCTAACAATCGAGAAACTGAGTCTGATGGCCTAACCTCTGTCTCAATGTTCTCTAACGGGGCAAGCACGCCTGTCTTCGATGGTGCAAATTACCGACAGCAAGCGAATCAGGCTGCTGAATCAATAAATAGAATCAGCACACGATCAAAAGAAAGTGAACCCCGTAATGAAAATGAATGGGTTGAACAAGATGAACCTGGTGTGTACATCACTCTCACAGCCTTAGCGGGAGGTGCAAGGGATCTCAAGCGCGTCCGTTTCAGGTACGAAAGTTCTTCTTTTATTTAAGAGGTTTAGTTGGAATGTTTGGATGCTCTTTTTTTTTTGTTGGTTATGAATGAACGTGATCCGAGGATGATTTTGATTGCAGCCGTAAACGGTTTAGCGAGAAACAAGCAGAAGAGTGGTGGGCAGAGAACAGAGGACGAGTTTACGAACAATACAATGTACGCATAGTCGTTGACAAATCCAGTGTGGGTGTAGGAAGTGAAGACTTGACTCATTAAAAATTCTTTACCTTACCCCCACCAAAAATAACACATAAAACCTGAGTTTCCCACTCATCCATTCTTTTTTGGTCGACACAGGTTTGATAGGTTTATTATTATATGGGGGCTTATAACAAGCAAGAGAGTAGTTTCATTATAGTTTGGGTGTTTTCATTTGTAAATTCTTTTGTAAATTCTATAAGCATACATTGTTTTCTTTCTTTGTCTCTATAAATGCTATCAGTTAATGTTGTAATGCAAACAGCACTAATGGTTTGGAGAAGATTGTCAAGCACGAATGCGGTTTGTTATAAGAGAAAGCAAGAGATTTCTTCACACGAATGTTATTTCAAATGCAACCATTTTTGTATCAAATCTACTTTTAGTTAGATTCGTTCAATCAGAGTCTCAGCGAATATCCATCTTAATATTGTATTGTTAAAATGTAGTATTATTTTCTTTGGGAAAATGTTGAAAATAACATGAACTTACAAAAAAATATTGAGGAAAACATAAAATCACAGACTTTTTGTTTATTTTCTAGTTAAATCAAGAAATTTCGTTGACTTTACCAAATAAGTACAACATTAAAGTGTTTTGTAAAGTAGTTGACGGAACAAATTAGTGGTATAATTATCACATAATTACTAGATTTTAACCCGTGGTACACCGAGGCATATAATTTTTATTATAATTTATATTTTTGTTGTATCTATTTGTTAAATATTGGATGTTTTGTAAATAGAGAAATAACTAAATTTTCCGGCTGTTGTGCGGATAAATATTTATATTATTTTTTTAACCCGCAATACACTTAATGACAATTTGTTTGTTATATTTAGTTTGTTTTGTTTCGTGTTTGAGATTCTATTTTGATTTTTAGTTATTATAACAAAAAATAAGGGATCTAAATACATAATAAGTAATTTTTATGCTGTGATGAAGTCACATTTTTTCTAATGATTTAATTATTTTACACAATCTTAGTTAAATTAACTTGATTTTATGTCAAATATTCTAATATTAGTAGTGTTGATAAATAATTAAATGAGGATTTAACCCGTGTTAACACAAATTTAATAATATTTTATTAATTCTAACATGTTCTCTTTATAACTCATCTACTATATAACCACATTATATAGTATTTTAAACTTTTTAATTTTACATATTCGTAATCATTAAAATTTTTATTAAGTTTATATATGTTAATTATATTTAAATAAATGTCAATCGAAGTTTTTCTTACGTTAATAATCAAATCTCACAGGTTTTGGAAAACAAAATTGGAATCAAATTGTTGTTTTCTTTGTTTGCGAATGATTCAGATATATAATATCTTTAGAACACAACAGAATGTATGGTTAAATATATGATAGTTTCTGTTTCTATATTGATTACTGTTATTTATTTAGTTGGAATGATATGTAAAATATTTAGGAAACAAAATCTGTAGTAATGTTAGTTTTGGAAATTTTTTAGGGGTTAATGTTGTAAATAACTTTTTAAATAAACAAAAGTAAAAGGGCATAACACAAATGTACTTCAAAAATGTTAATATAGATTATAATTTATATGTTAATAGATTCCATTAAAACTAAAATGCTGTTGTTTTAAGTTTTGACATTTTTTCTTTATTTTATTTGACAAGTTCCATATTAAAACCTGTCAACTTATTTACAGTGAAACTAGAAGATATCAAGTGCTATAAAACACAAATCAATATTTTCTCCAAAAATTATAATATAATAATAAAAATCAGCAACAGTGGACCAGTTATAACTCACTTATTATTTGCTGATGATTCTCTGTTCTTCACTTTAGCCAATGATAAATCGTGCAAGGCCTTGAAAATGATCTTCACAACTTATGAAAAAGCTTCGGGACAAGCCATCAATCTCAGGAAATCATCCATCACCTTTGGAAGCAGAGTCAAGCCACAAGTTAAAAGAAGAATACGAAGAATTATGGGGATACACAATGATGGAGCAGGAAAATATTTAGGTTTGCCAGAAGAGTTTACAAAGAAAAAATCAGAGATGTTCCAGTTTATTTTGGAAAAGGTAAAAGACAGAACACAAGGCTGGAACAAACAATTTCTATCACCGGGTGGGAAAGAGGTACTCCTGAAATCAATAGCTCTTGCTATGCCAATTTTCTCCATGAACATATATAAACTCCCAAAAGAGATTTGTGAGGAAATAAACAGCATATTGGCAAGATATTGGTGGGGATCAGATGATGATACGAGAGGTATGCACTGGTTTGCATGGAACAGATTGAGTTTACCAAAAAAGGAAGGGGGCTTAGGATTCAGAGATCTAGAACATTTTAACAGTACTTTTCTCAGCAAACTTGCATGGAGGATATTACAAAACCCCCAGTGTATGATGGCAAAGGTTTTAAAAGCAAGGTACTTTGGAGATACCAACATTCTCAATGCCACTGACAAAGCAAAATCATCCTACATATGGAAATCTATCATTCATGGACGAGATATTTTGAAGACAGGACTACGGTACGTTATTGGAGATGGAACAAAGATCAGTACATGGGAAGATCCTTGGTTACCACTAAACCCACTGCGGGCACCACAACCAAAGAATAATTTTGATACAACGGAAAATTTGAGGGTTACAGAGTTAATGAATACAGAAAGAACTTGGTGGAATGAAGAAAAGATAAAAGCAGTAATTCAGGAAACTGACGTTAATACAGTCTTGGCAATCAAAATATGTGATGAAGCACAGGAAGATCTAATAGGATGGCACTATACAAGGAATGGTATCCATACAGTCAAATCAGCTTATTGGCTCTCAACACATTCTTCGGAACAACATATCCTCCTCTAGGTAATCCTACACTCAAGGCTGCAGTCTGGAAATTAAAAATAGCCCCAAAGATTAAGTATTCTTTTGACGATTACTATCTGGAGCACTAGCAACAGGAGCCCAATTGAAATATTGACATATAAGTAATCAGTCTTTATGTCGACGGTGTTGTCTTGATGACGAAACATCAAATCATCTATTTTTTGGGTGTTCTTATGCTCAAGCTCTCTGGAAAGCCTCAGGGATACCATTTTCCAGCTTATTAGACCCTCATAAAAGTTTAGAAGACAAGCTGCAACTGCTTATAACTCAAAGTTCAATGAAATAAGTTACAGAGGTAAACCAACAGTTACCATTTTGGATTCTATGGAGACTATGGAAGAATAGAAACATCCTCACTTTCTAACGAAGAAATATCAGTTGGAGATCATGTCTACGTAACACAAAAAAGGACACTTGTGAATGGATCAACGCTAAGACATTTGTGACATCTCTTCAACCACCATCATATCAAGTAAACTCACGATTCAGAATCACAACACATTGGCAGACGCCAGAAGAAGGATGGATGAAGTGCAACTATGATGCTTCCTTTATCAATCACGAAACAAAGTCAAAAGCTGGATGGATCTTCATGTTGAAGGCTTTTATGTTGGGTCTGGTCATGCGAAAGGGAAATGCACAACCAATCCATTAGAGAGTGAATTTCAAGCACTGATAATGGCAATGCAACATTCACATATTAAAGGTATCAAGAACATCCATCTAGAAGGGGATAACAAAGAGATCTTCAACCTGTTACAAGGAAAAACCAAAAACTTCTCAGTTATCAATTGGATCAGAGATGTGAAGAAATGGAGATCAAAATTTGAAAATGTCAAATTCAGTTGGGTACCAAGGGAAAGCAACAAATGTGCAGATATGTTGGCGAGAGCAGTCATACCAAACAATGCAAATGTTCACTATTACTTTTATGTTCCAGCATTTATCATTCCCAACTTACATTGTGACTATTCTGCTTCTGCAAGCAATTAATAAAGTTTTCAGTGTTAAAAAATAAAAAATAAATAAAAATTATTGTTATATTTGTTTAAAAAGTTATTTTGTTTGAGAGAGTATTTACTTTTAATATTGTAATTATTTGGTAAATTTACATATATCTTTTTAAATACTAATTGTTTTAGATTATTATAGTATTTTAATTTGTTTGATGTATTTTACCATTTTATATTGTTTGTTGTATTTGCATAATTATTTATATTTAAAAGTATTAATTATTATATTCTAATAGTGAGCAAATAAAATTTATTAATTTATCAACCACATAAATTTAGTCTTACCAAACCCACCGATATGGAACATTAAAACACATTTTTTTCTTAATAGATTGAGTAATATATCTTCGTTTTTAAAAAATTTAAATCACAACATATGCAGAAAAAAATTTACATATTTATTTATCATATGTATATATGATAATTCAAACCAATTTGTAAATGAATTAAAAAATGATAGAGAATCATAATTTAATGTCTTAACAAAATCTTCTAAATATAGTTATTAAAATAATAATTTGGATAGTTATATATAAAGTCTTACTTTTAAAAACATTATTATTGATTTACATTTTTTTTAAATTAATTAGTAATTATCTTCCATAATTGACGATTCCGTAATTAACGAGAGAGAAAATATTTTTTTTGGAAATTAATAATTATTTAAAAGATTGTATTAGTCCAATATTAAAATTATATTTTAAAAAATAAACATTTGCCTTATGACATAATGTCATGACAATATAATTTTTTACACTTTATAAGATTAGTTTCATATTTATATTTTTCAATTAATATAGTAGGATATTTTACAAATGATCATATTTATACAATAAGAACTTAGAAGTACATTTTAGTAATGAATGTAACACGTTACCTTTTTTTGTTTGATACACCAAATTCCATTTTTTCCTGGTCAACCACTATTACCGTTTTACATATAAAGGCTATTCAAAAATATAAATATCTTACTTACATACGCTCAACTCATCAAATATCAAACAATTAATGACCAACCAAATAAAATTAGATACACAGGTTTTGAAGAGTTACACCAACCTCTGCCTACCACTAAACACTTAGTTTCTTTTGTTTGGTCGACCAGTTCTGAAAAAAATGTTTACTCCATAGATAAAATGCATTATTAGACATTTTGAGATGAAGAAGAATACTCATACCATGGCGTCCTGCTTCCACCCTTCTGCTATGGCTACAAACCGCCGCGAAGAAGACTCCATCATACTTTTCTCAGCATCAAACTCTCCTGATGAGTTCTCCTCAGCCTCCTCTTCATTTTCATCTTCACCACTCCCAACCCCTGACCGCTACTCCTTAACCGTCACTAACCTCTCCTACACCATCCATCACACCCCAATACTCAACTCTGTGTCATTAGCTGCTGAGTCCTCTAAAATCCTGGCCGTGGTTGGACCGAGTGGAACAGGAAAATCCACCCTTTTGAAGATCATATCAGGAAGAGTAAACCACAAGGCACTGGATCCATCTTCCGGGATTTTGATAAACAATCGTAAAATCACTGACTACAATCAGCTACGCAGGGTGTGCGGGTTTGTACCGCAGGACGATGATCTGCTGCCTCTGCTTACCGTGAAAGAGACGTTAATGTATAGCGCCAAATTCAGTTTGAGAGATTCAACGGCTAAGGAAAGAGAAGAAAGAGTTGAGAGCTTGTTGAGTGATCTAGGTCTTGTTCTTGTCCAAGACAGCTTCGTTGGAGAAGGAGACGAAGAGGATCGTGGCGTCTCGGGCGGAGAGCGGAAGAGAGTCTCTATAGCCGTTGAGATGATCCGTGACCCACCCATTCTGCTTCTTGACGAACCAACCTCCGGTTTGGATAGTCGAAACTCGCTTCAGGTCGTTGAGCTTTTGGCTACTATGGCTAAATCCAAACAGAGAACTGTCCTCTTCTCCATCCATCAGCCTAGCTATCGTATACTTGATTACATCTCCGATTACTTGATTCTCTCCCGCGGATCGGTTATTCACTTTGGGAGTCTTGAACATCTCGAGGACTCGATAGCGAAACTAGGGTTTCAGATTCCAGAACAGCTGAATCCGATAGAATTCGCCATGGAGATAGTTGAGTCCTTGAGAGATTCGAAGCCAGACTCGGTAACCGCCATAGAATCAGCATCCATCTGGCCTGAAAACAACGAAAACGATGTGATTACCGCAAAGAAACAAGAGTTGCGTGTCCTTGACGTCACCGAGATCTCATATCTCTGTTCGAGGTTTTGCAAGATCATCTACAGAACAAAGCAACTATTTCTGGCGCGAACGATGCAAGCGGTTGTAGCTGGATTAGGTCTAGGAAGCGTCTACACGAGGCTCAAGCGTGACGAAGAAGGCGTAGCCGAGCGGCTTGGTCTATTCGCTTTCAGCTTAAGCTTCCTCCTCTCTTCAACAGTCGAAGCACTTCCCATTTACCTCCGTGAGCGTCGCGTCCTGATGAAAGAATCGTCTCGTGGATCATACAGGATCTCATCCTACATGATCGCCAACACTATTGCCTTCGTACCGTTCCTCTTTGTTGTATCTCTCCTCTTCTCCATCCCAGTCTACTGGATCGTTGGCCTAAACCCGTCGATGGAAGCCTTCTCCTTCTTCGTCCTCTGCGTCTGGCTCATCATCCTCATGGCTAGTTCTCTGGTGCTCTTCCTCAGCGCAGTTTCTCCTGACTTCATCTCCGGAAACTCGCTCATCTGCACCGTTCTTGGAGCTTTCTTTCTCTTCTCCGGATACTTTATCCCCAAAGAGAAGATCCCTAAACCATGGATGTTCATGTACTACGTGTCGCTGTACCGTTACCCGCTGGAGTCGATGGTGGTGAACGAGTACTGGAGCATGCGAACAGAGTGCTTCTCTGGTGGGGACTCGGGCTGCTTGATGACCGGAGAGGATGTGTTGAAGAAGAGAGGGCTTGACAAGGACACGAGGTGGATCAATGTCGGGATCATGCTTGCCTTCTTCGTGTTTTATCGAATCCTCTGCTGGGGGATTCTACTCAGAAAGGCTTCCAAGTCAACCCATTAATGATTTCACTGTACAATGCATTTATTTACTGTATATCGTGTCCAAAGATACAGTTTTAACAGTCTTTCAGATATGTATACTACTTCTTTGACAGTTTCTGACATGGGTTTGGTCAAGAACAATTTGTAGGCAAAACTGGCATATTACAGGTTTCAAATGCAAAGAAAGCTAAACTTATGTATGTGTTCAAGTTCTGTTCTATGCTCTTTTTACTTGGGAGTAGTAAACTTTAGATTTTCAACAAGGATAGGTACTCTTATATGATTGGTTTGTAAAAGCGTCTCACATACTCAGGAAGGACAAGCATTTCAAATGTTTTCAAAAACAAATCATGTTTCATTTAACACATGTCCCTTTTTATTCATTACCAATTGCAAAGGTCTCGCACACCTTATGATGATGGTTCCACTTAAGACTGACACAGCAAAACAGAGAAAAGTTTGAGACAGACATAGAACCAAGCTGAGGAAAAGCAAAGCAAAACAATCCAAGAGAGAAACATAGCTGCAAGAGGACGGACAGCTAACAACATTCATACGCCAAAAGAAAGACAAAAGAAAAAAAAAAGGATTAACAGGGCAAAACAGCCATCAACTGCTTCAGATATCGAGAGCGAGCCACAAGGTACGTTTCCTTTCTTATTCATAAGGTCTAACATCTCCACCTCAAGTAGCACGAGAAAGGCACTTTACTCCTATCATTTCCACAGAACCATACATTCTTTCTTGTAACCACACATCTCTTTCACCAACATAAGCTGAGTCCTGAATCTATCATCAATAAACAATGGTGATTTGTATGAGTCCCTCAAACATGTGTAACAACGAATTGCAAGACTAGCTCAAGTACAAATAAGAAGAATAACAAACCTGTCAGGTAGGAAGTGCCCCACAAGAAGCCAAGGCCACAAAGACTCCAACTAGAGACTT
>NC_025692.1:5292239-5297745 GCF_000633955.1 Camelina sativa | reverse complement strand
TGAAACATGTGAAAGCGGAGCTTGAGTTTGTTGAAAGTGCACAACCCGTGATGGCAGTGGTTGAAGTTGTGCGACCTGTGATTGCATTGGCTGAAGTCGTGCAGCAGCTAATGATTGGGCTGCCTGAGGATTCACTGCCTGTGTCTGAACTTGTTGCAAATGCGAAGCCTGAGACTGGGTTGACGCCTGAAGGAGTCCCAAAAGGTTGGAACCAATAGATGCCGGCACTTGAATACTCGCATTACCTCTAGCTTGCAGAAATTGATTTTCATGAAAAGCTGAATCCAAACCACTCAAAGGTTTTAAGTTCTCCGTAGTGGCAACTTGATCAGGTTTCCTAAAGCCTCCATTAGAAACATACATTTGGTCAGAAGCCTCTTTCCTCTTTTCAGTAACTAGAGGCTTGAAAACAATTACTTCATCATCATCCTCCTCACCCATACAAATCTGTTGATCTTGCTGCATCACTGGTGAGTTATGCTTCACCATTACTTGGTTATCTTGCAAAGCATCAGCTTTAGGTGGGCTTGAATGAGAATCCAGCAAGTCATCTGACGGTTTTACACCAACAAGAAACTTCTTCTTCTTAGAATCATAATACACATGATTTTGATCAACTTTGATCACACTGGTCAAAGCTTTTCCTGCTGCTAGGATCCTCTTTATACGAGCTTTCTTTTCCTTGGGACCTTCAGTTCCAAAGGAATGTTTCCGTGAGAAGTCGAGAATAGTCTGAGCTGGAAGCAGTGGCAAAAATCCTCTTAGTTCATAGTCCTCCCATAGTGCAAGTCGATTTTCAGTTTCTCTTTCATCATACAAGCTCATGTTTGAAAAGCAAGTCTCGTCTTCAACATCATCAATAAACAGAGGTCCAAGAGATAAGATCTGATTGAAGAAGGTAACACACTGGTTCCAAAATCTATTTCTTACAGTAGTTTGTCTGTCGTCCGGATCACTTCCTAGAGCAATGTCAGGACAGCAGGCCAACCATTCAACAAAAACTAAGACCCCTGGAAGGAAGTAACTTGCTGAAGGATCACGCAGTTGCACACACTGCTCTACTATATGTCCAAGCAACTCAAAACTAGCTGTTAAAGAGTTTCTGGCAGGCTCCACACGCTGTACAATATCTGCATACGACTGACCTTCCGTCTCTTTCTTTGAGTTATGGACGCTAAATATCATGATTGCCACGAGTCTGACAATGAAAAGTGCGCTGTCACTGGCGTCTATTCCCAAACTCAGCTCTTCCATTGAGCCCGAAGAAATTACCTCTCGTAAACTGCTGCTAGTAGAGGTAAGCACATCTAAGAACGTCTCCAGGCTGTCAAAGACAAGTGACACATATAATACCACTAGCAGAACAAGCAACAGAGTCTAGAACAAAATAATTTCAGAATATTTACCTTGTTCGGGTAAAAAGAATCCCGTTGAGACGAACAAATCTAATGCAAAATGCTTTGAGCATCTCCTTTGCACTTGTTACTTGATCCTTCTCAGGACCAGCTACCAAGTTAGCATCTTTAGATGAAGTATCTTCACCTTTACCTCTTCCTTTACCTCTTCCTTTACCAGTCGGCCTCTTAGATGTGTCTTTAGAAGCCACAAACAATCGGATATAAGTCTGACGATTCTGCTCAACCATACAAAGAGGGAAAGAGACATTATATTCAGATACTAAGAAAATGGAAGAACAATCACTCGAACGCCAAGCCACAAACATAATAAAGAATCAGAAACTTGATAGTTAACCTTTTCAAAAGCAACAATCAAGTTATCACGGGCAGTTGGGAAAGGACTCTCCACAGCCAAACTCCGGAAGTAACGATATGTTAATGCAAACTCATCCGACGAATAAGAAGCAATGATAGCAAGCTGAGACATGAAGATAATATAATCAGACAAACTGTACCACATAGTTGTACCTACAAAAAAAATGACATGAGAAAGAGGGAAAAATAACCTGATGATGTGGGTTTCCACTGCCTGGCCATAGAGAAGCTGCTTGCAAATAGTAACTTGAAGCAGCAGCATACTCTCTGTTCTTGGAATCCCCCTCCCCATACAATCCTTTATACCGAGCCAGATCACCAAGGTATATTAAGCAACGATGACAAGATACCAAGCCTTTTTTAACTTCTGCTAACTTCTTTCCATCTTTATCAGCCATGTTTTGACTCGCTTGATCCTCAGAAAAATAACCCAAGGGAAGGCCATACTTGGATCTAATTTTTGAGATCAAATCATGGTAAAACCCAGTTGCTTCTGAAAGTAATGTCCTGAACTGCAGCTTCAGTTTTGCAATTTGATCGAGTCTAGAAGGACCCTTAACATTGTTTGCCGCGCTCGAGCTACTAGAATTCAAGAAAGCATTGATGTGTCCTCTACAGTTTTCAATCCGTTTGTAATGCAGCTGCCACAGTATAATTTCAATGTTGTGCTGCTCGGAAAAGGCATGATCTTCAAAAAGTATTGCTTNGACATTGTGTGCCGCGCTCGAGCTACTAGAATTCAAGAAAGCATTGATGTGTCCTCTAATATTTTCAATCCGTTTGTAATGCAGCTGCCACAGTATAATTTCAATGTTGTGCTGCTCGGAAAAGGCATGATCTTCAAAAAGTATTGCTTCGTAATTCTCACGAATTTGCTGCCACAAATCAGGGTCAAACGGATTTCGATCCTGAACAGCCTTCCAACGCTTGTTTTCTAACACAACAGTCTGCAAAAGTATGCATATATTATTACTAATACTGTAGACCCCAAATAATACAAAGATATAGGCTCAAGTGAAGAGACAAAACGGCCTTATACAACCCCAACAAAGTAAACAAAGAAGACCCGGTATAGCACCCTAAGACTATATTAAATTACTCCAAAAACAAGGATGATTAATATTTAGAGAGTAAAATAAATTCAAGTAGAGAGAGAGAGAGAGAGAGAGAGAGAGAGAGAACCTTATCAAATAAGGACTTGGCTCGCTCCCTTGAGGAGGAAGCAGTAGTTTTATCCATCTGCAACATCAAATTAGTCAGTGTTATTTCATATCTAAACCTGCTTATGTAATTTTAAGCTAGGGATAGAAGCCTATAAAACCTATGCTTATATGTACTTACTCTAACACAAACTAAAGAAGAAAAACGAAAAAGAAAAATCAAAATAGCCAAACAAGACAAGGAGCTTAAACAAAACCAATCATCTAAAGGAGCTCAATTCTAAACAAAACAAACAAGTCAAAACATACATGCCTCTCTAATCAGCAATCACGACGATAACCTATTCAAGTCAAACCATGAATTGAGATAAAAACGATTGTGCCAGTGATCAAACGGAGATAATAACAATTCGAAGAGTAAGCAAGTAATCTATACAAACATAATAAAGAACCCCTCTTGAGGTCCTTGTCACAGAATCCTTTTAGCCCAATAAACTATGATCCACAAAAATCGAGAAACGAAATCAAAAGGGAACAATCACAACAACAACAACAAAGAAAACCCTATTCCCTAAGATTTTTAATGTATTAAAACCAAACCACACGATAAGAAGAAAAGAAAAAGAAAAAGAAAAAAGCAAAATCGAATTCTTGTTGAGAGAGGATTAAGAGGGAAGAAACCTAACCGGAATTACCAGATCTGCGAATTGGCTATGCGAGCACAAGCATCGGAAGGAGAGAAAAAAAAAAAAAATCGGTGAAAGGAGAGAGAAACTAGGGTTTTTTTTGTTGTTNTTACCAGATCTGCGAATTGGCTATGCGAGCACAAGCATCGGAAGGAGAGAAAAAAAAAAAAAATCGGTGAAAGGAGAGAGAAACTAGGGTTTTTTTTGTTGTTGTTGATGCGAGAGAGAGAAGAAAAAAAAAAAAAAAAAAAGAGAAGGTGAAGGTTAGAGAGAAACAGTGAATTTATATTATAAAAAAAAAAAAAAGAGAGAAGAGGATTGTCCCAAGATTGCCTCGTCGGCTTTGAACGACACGACACCGTCTTAGTGTTTTCTTTTCTTTTCTCCGTCTCTCCCCCATATCAATATTTCTAGAGAGCTTTTTTTTTTTCTTTTTGGGCAGTCAAAATTTTAGGAATGATTACTTTCTTGTTTTAAAAGATACATTATAAACTACTATGAAAATAGTAGAACTCTTCTCTGTTTAGTGTTTGTAAAAACTGTTCATTGTCTAACTGTTGCAGCGATTAGATTCGTTCGTCCTGAATGATTTATTTACAGTAAGTTATGGTTGTATGTATATTAGACGATAAAAAAAGAAACTATTAGAAACGAATATCTATGCGATACACGCGTTTTTCATATTTTTAAAAAGAAATTCAAAATTTGGCAAGGTTGATTACTTTTAATATCACGTGTTTAAATATATAATCTGATAATTTTGTATTTACTATAAATGGGCATCAATTATCGAACTGAGAAAACTAATTTTCATAGCGCGTGTATGGGCCTAATACACTTAAACTTTTAAGGCCTCTTGCAACTCAAAAAAAAAAAAAATGTAATATTTTAGAATTCACTATTAGGCCATGAATGTTTGCAAGTTTTTAAGGATTATAATTTTGGTTTTTGGTTTTTGTTTTTTAGTTTTTGTGTTAATACTTTTTTAAAAACATAAAAAAATAAAATAAAAAGGAATAAAAAAAATTAAGTTACTTTAGAAAGAGAAAAAATAATGTTATATAGATTTTCTTTGAAAATTAACAAAAACCATTAAAATCTAGATTCCCACTTTTAGTAAAATCACTTTTCTCATAATCTTGATTTGCTATAAAGTGAATTTTTGAAAAAAATAAAACCAAAATCTACAATCATTCAAGGCCTTAATGTAAATTTGATATTTTTGCTTTTATGATTTCTTTGATGTATTTTTCTTAAGATTTTTTTCCTTTTTTTAAGATCTTTTTTTTAGGATTTTATGGTTAATTGATTTTAATTATATAGAAAAAATAGACCAAAGAAAAAACTATATTAAAAGCTAGTTTATGTTTAGAATTAAAAATTGGGCTGGCACTTGTCAACTTCTCATACTTTTATGAGATGTCAAATAAAGAAGAAGGTTATTCAACTTTCATACAACCATATCAACCAATGCTGAGGAGGTCGTCAAACAATGGAGAAGATTATTCAACTTTCAAGTTTCAACTCTCACATACAACCAACCAACCTCTGTTTAAGATTTAAGACTTCAAGGGTTAGAAACAGTGGATGATAAGAGTATAATATATTCTGTTATTCTTTTATCTAGATGTGAAACTGTATCATGTCAATACATTATTGTATACAAATGAAAAGTAAGAGACTTTCAGTTAGTTGGCTGGTCAGAAACTCAGAGCACAAAGAGCCGGACGGGGACGCCTTTAAAGTTATCACTTATGAACATAACCAATCACACACAAAAAAAAATGCATTACAAAATACTTTTTATATACACACAAGACAAGACTGTTGCCCAAAAGAATTAAGTAAGATCATTATTGTCTTCTGGGGAAAGAGAAAATGAGCAGAG
>NC_025692.1:5285578-5292179 GCF_000633955.1 Camelina sativa | reverse complement strand
TTCTGCTTCAGCCTGGCCACATCAGCCTCAGCAAGAGCAATTTCCTCAAGCTCAGCCCTTGTCTTCAAATATATATAATTGGATCGTGAGTATTTTACAAGAACTAATTGTTTTAAAGAAAGATACTATTTCCCTAAATTGTATACTTACTTTCGAATCCACACCATGTGAGCTGAATTGTCCAGAGGACATGCTCAAACCAACCTCCAGTGCTGCTCGGAGATCTCTTTCGGCTTGCAGCTGTTCTTGTAATCTTGACACCTATATAAGTGATCCCCATCAAACCAGAGAAGATTCCTTTGACATTAGGATTAATTGTAGAGAGAAGAGATTCATAAACACTGATAGTTTGATAAAGAAATTATATACATCTTGTTCAAGCGACAAACGACGTTCATGCAGTGCNCATCTTCACTAAGCAAATAACCAAGCCTACAAGCATAAAAGCTTTACAGTACAAAGTTTAAGTCATCACGAAAGATAACTTGGACTTTGAGCTCCTTTGTGTGAGGAAAGTAGAGGGATAGTTATACAACTCACTTTTGAGAATTGTGATTCTGGAGATACTGATGAGTATCGCGCGCATCGGAGAAGGAACCAAAGTGAGTCTGACGTTGCTGGTTAAGCTGATGGTGCAGTTCTGCAACTTTCTGCTTCAGCCTGGCCACATCAGCCTCAGCAAGAGCAATTTCCTCAAGCTCAGCCCTTGTCTTCAAATATATATAATTGGATCGTGAGTATTTTACAAGAACTAATTGTTTTAAAGAAAGATACTATTTCCCTAAATTGTATACTTACTTTCGAATCCACACCATGTGAGCTGAATTGTCCAGAGGACATGCTCAAACCAACCTCCAGTGCTGCTCGGAGATCTCTTTCGGCTTGCAGCTGTTCTTGTAATCTTGACACCTATATAAGTGATCCCCATCAAACCAGAGAAGATTCCTTTGACATTAGGATTAATTGTAGAGAGAAGAGATTCATAAACACTGATAGTTTGATAAAGAAATTATATACATCTTGTTCAAGCGACAAACGACGTTCATGCAGTGCTTGCTTCCTTCTCTCCAAGCTAGCCTGTAATATTGCGTTACCCCTAGCCTATAACAATAATGGTGACCAGTGTTAATGACCTCCGGAAGGCAGAAAATATAAAATTTAGCAGCAGATGATTACCTCTTTTGCAATTCGTTGTCGCAGTTCATTTTTCGTGGTCTCGAGCCTCTGTATAGCAAGCCTACAAACAATCAATGAACCAATTAGCAGTACAAAAACACCAAGCTATCATATTCTCAAATGTCAATCAATTCAAGCCTATACCGAAGAGACAACGTAGTAGTTTACAATGCATATTTAGAAAGAACATATCTACACGCAACGTAGTAAATTTGCTATTTCATTCAAACAATACAGTCTTCAGTAAGTTGCTGAGACATCAGCCGCGTCACTCTATGTCCGATTAGGGGATTTTTAGATAAAGTACAGTGTGAAAGTGAATCATGGAAGTATTCCAAGCAAAGGAAATTTTCAAACTTGAAAACATATTGGATAAATAATCACAGTTCTAATGATAATTTACTAAGAAAATCAACGTATGAATAGACTAGCTAGAAAAAACAATCTAGATATAATATATATATAAAAAAACATATGGCGATGGAGAATACACCCAAGAGTTAAAGCCTTACTCGTCTTCTCCTGAAGAATCAAACGATCCATCTGTGGATATCTTTCGGGCCTGACAGAAACAAAAAGAAATTATTGATATTATACTACCCACGTTGGTTCATTATCTCTATATGATTCAGCTAAAGTGCGACATTTATAACAAATTGGAGGAAAAGATTTTTGTATCATGCATCAAATGCAACTTGAACTAATGTGCCAAAATCTTCTGCATGTACAGAATCACAACTATTTGATCAAGATAAGCAAAACATACACTGCCACGACCCCAGAATGTTGCGCGCTTTGCATGAACAGAGGAGGGTGTGCCTTTATTCACGGATTTCTCACTTGATGCTTCAAGACCAGGAGAAGCCAAAGTGTTCCCATGAGTGGGTACATTTAAAACTGTCCCTGATGATTGATAAGACTCACTAACATGTACAATACGTGAGTTTTCTCCGTATTTCGTTGGATTATCACCTATCTGCTCTCCAGTTTGTTGATCCGTGGAGTTGACAAAAGGATTTCTCATAAGATGATCTGTTCGTACGTTTGAATTACATCTTGGACCATTTATGTCTCTTGGTGATTCAATATCAGAGTCATCAGCAACAAATCCCTACAAAGAACAGAAGGTATTCAGCAATCATGAAATAATTATTTCTTCTTAGCTGCGAACTCTAATTCATTAGGAAATAGGGTGGAGATATAATAGCTGAAACCTAACAAACATACCCTAAATTCCTGAATCATACTTCCTAAGTTTAAAAGCATTTCAGTATATCATCAACACTTGCAAATAAATCTTTCATGTAAACTTGGATGGATGCATGAGTATATTGACGGAAGAGAGACTGGACAAAGGAGAAATAACCTTGTATTCATAGAGATCACTGCCTGTGCAACCGCTGCTTTCACTCATTTTTCCGCTCAATGCACGCTCATTATCATCATCTGTCACTTGTTCAACTTCATTATCTGCATTGTGATATTCATTTTTCACGTTGTTGTCATCATCACTCGAATCATCAGGCCCACTATTTCCAATATGTGATTCAGTCGAAATCGAACATCTTTGAATATTTTCTTCCTGAAATTGCAGATAAGCATATAAGACATACAACATTGATTAAGGTTGAATGAAAGGATCTGAGTGCGGCTTACATCAAAAATACTTCCATAATCCTCCAGGAGAACTGTAATGATGGCTTGGGCGTTATTGGCAGCATTAGCAGCAGCAAGAAGCTGAGCAGAATTGTCTTCACCGCTATCAAAATCGTCCTCTAAATCACATTCACCAGCCAGTAGAGGACGTAGAAGCAGAGGAGCCATGCAAGCAGCTACAGCATTTGGGTTCATTCGATTATCGTGGGAATGAGACGAGATAGTATGCATCATTTTCAGAATCCTGAGGGTACAAATAAATTATGTAGGGTTTAAGAAAGCACCTTATAAATGATTTCTCAAGCACTCTTACTCATAAGAACCACAAGAAATTCATCTGGCCAATAGACTCAGACTTGGCAGGAAATAAGTAATCTCAATTTTAACATCTAGTATCTAATATAATCTATAAACTGCTAGCAGAGTGAAATCGACTATTAGGTCAAAACAACCCAAAGGGAGATGTGGAAACATACCGTTGTAGTAGACGTCTATTAGGTTCAGGAAATGTTTCCGCTATCGCAGAGCGCAATGAACTAATGCGAGCCTCCTTAGACTCGATTCCTGATCCAGCAAACCAATTAATAGGACGTTAACTTTACAAAAGTTCAGTCAGATCTCCACATATTCTTTAACAGCAGACCCATGAATATATACACACACACCATTCTGCATGTTTACAAGTATGAATTTATCAGAAGGAAGGAGAAGAGGGTAAGGGAACTCACTGTAAGCTTCCAGCAGGGCAGTACAACAAGATGCTGAAACCGGAGAAGAAGGCAACTCCCTCAATACATGCTGCATGTGAAATGAGACTGCCTTAGTATTGTACCAATGCACAGACTATCAGAATAAGAAGTTGAGGAGAAACTACCTTAATGCAGTCTCCAACAACATGCGGATCTTCATCCAAAGTGAACTCCGTTTTGCCTAGGTATTATTTGGAGTGGAAGAGGGAAAAAATGTAAATTGTGTATTGAAGAGAGTACATGTCAGGGAAGTCTAAGAATATATAATATATTAGCTTAACAAGATGTGTTAAACTTAATCCAGAGAGAAATCAGTTAGCAGATTATAGGTACCCTGTTCATATTCTTGAACTCTACGTTCCACCTCCTCCACATCAGCGGACTGTCTTAGTATTCCTTCAATTTTAGTTCCTGAGAAAACAAAAGAGGACGACGAAAGGAAACAAAAAAAAAACAGTTATAAGACAAATGCATTCAAAGAAGAGAAATACATCAGATTTCAACTATTGCAGGAAATCGTTCAACAGACTGAAATAGAATCATGGAAGTAAGTAAAATTTTCACTGAACTGAATATTTTCCACGTATTAAGTACCCTGATAAAAATATGGAACATTTTAATCTAAAAGTGCATGACTGCATGCCCCAGCAAAATCATTTAGGAAAGACCAGGTAATCAATAAAGCTTGGTGATAGCTATCAATATTTTCCTAAGAACTTACCATACTTCTCAATAAACTGTAGAGCTTTCTCAAGGAATGATGGGCTTCCATCAATATCTTCAAGAGCAAGTAAGATTGGTCTTCCAACAACCAAGGATTTTAATGGACGCTTATCCCGCCCTAACAATTATGGACAATAAAGGTAGAATGACGCATAGATAATAAAAGTCAACTATTAAGGCAGAAATATACATAAGCATGATAAGGCATAATTATGTATTACGACGCTTAGGCCAAAGCTGTAAGATGGAGAAAATAATTGAGGAAAGAAACCTTCGATAGCCTCATTCGATTCAGCACGGAATATTCCATTTTGACCCATGATGAGTGCTGCATTAGGGGCGTGTGCAAGAGCCTGCTCAAGCGCAGTTTTCCACTCGTACAAATCTTCAAATGTCTCAGCCTGCATCATCCAAGTTGGTCACAAGAAGAAATATAACACTAGTACAAAGATCATCTAAAGGGCAATCACAATGCAGTAATATGTTCTTATAGTAGACATCTAGAAAATAAATCAAATTTGCTGCTGGAAATAATATGGTAAATCTAAAAGCACCTTAAGAGTGAAAGCTCTCCCATCACGCCCATCTGGAAATAATACCGTCAACAATTTTTTATCCTCTCTTACCACAACACTGAAAACAAAAATCACAGTAAGTTGAGTTCCATGAACTTTTCTAATGGACTAGCAATATTCTGCATACCTTCCAGAGTTATTCAAGTCGATGCCACCCAGGGTTAAGTTAACTTCACCACCCTTCTGTGGTAGTGCACCCTGTGAAAATTTCGTTAAATAGCTCAATATATACGATTATCAAGAATCTTATCATACATTAACAAAATAAGTCAATACACAGATCAAAATCAACTGTAGAAAGAGGGAGTATGATTGTGAATACTAACAGGGTCATTTTTGAAGAAGACCAAAGAAGTACGTGTGAGGATGAACCAGCGTTTCTTCCAAGATGTCCAACCCAATCCTATTGAGCAGAATACCACAATAATATGTTCAATGGAATATGATATCACAATAGCACCAAGAAATGGTCAAGCTGAACAAACACAGTGAAATGAGACAATATTAATTGAAAATAGGGAGGCCAAAATGTCACAAGGATACCTTTAGATGATATGAAAAGTGGACCACTCTTAAAAACCTGTAAAATAATTGTGAGTTCCATAATATTAGTAACAATCATCAGTTTGGTGTTCAAACTTATATTTCGAAAACTAGAGAAAATAGATATTTGCAAAGTAAAGTCAATTAAATTGCTGTAATCGTTTCAGTTCATATTACGCAAATATCAACGAATCAAAACCGAGCATGCTACGCATTCAACCAGTTGACACCCTTATATATATGTCCTGTAAGTTACTTCTACCTAATTGAGAAACCCCTTCCTTAGATATTGTTCTGTTGCAGCTTCATCCATGAGTAAGACCACTGATCTGCCATCTCAGTTTATTTACAGTCATAGCCTCTTCCAGTTCAAACAAAAATTACTAAGGAAGCATCTTTCATTCAATCAAGCTTCTCTTTTCTTTTACTATGGAAATGCACTCAACACAGATACTATACCTCACGTGAGCACCGATAGTTAAAGTCTTTTTGTTAAAAGCACAAGAGCTATTCCAAGGAAAATTACGCACTTAGGAATACAAGAAACAGCTTGTGTCACAACTAATCAATGGCCCTAATGTATTGGGAGACTCCTAGAACAACCACTGCCATATAAATACGGAAAAAGAAAACTACAAAACTCCAATTTTATATAATTTATAGCAATGATTTTCATACTTTTGCCTATTTTTAGCAATCAATTCGAGCGTCCCTGATGTGCAAAATTCAAAAAACAACTAAAACCTGGAAACACACTACTGCAAGTAAAATTCTGAATTCACTCCCTACAAGAAACCTCCATTACCGTATTAGAAGCTGCACCTCGGGGCCGCTCCAAAGCCGCTAAAGAAGCCTCCATTGCCTCAACAGCATAATCTCAGATCCAGCCTCGATACGAAACCCAGCCACAATTCGATAAAACAAAAAAAAAGCCGAAACACTAGGGTTTCAATTTCAAACTCCTTCGATGCAAACAGTAGAAAGCGACAACAGAAACAAACAAAATTCACCAAAATCCAAATCTTCTCCTCTCTCCTCACAATTGGAAGAACACACACTTCAACGAACCAACAACACCATTAAAGCCGTCGTCGCAGAGTTATCTCTCTGGTTTCTTCCGTCGTCCTCGAGATGTAGCTTAGCTAGAGAGGAAAAAAAAAAAAAAAAAAGGGGGAAATT
>NC_025692.1:5272188-5285557 GCF_000633955.1 Camelina sativa | reverse complement strand
GAGAGAGAGAGAGAGAGAGAGAGAGGGTGTGGATGGGTCATGAGTGTCGGAGAAGTCACGGGTCGGGTCTTGTTAAACTTAATTTTTTCCCTTTTTTTAAATGAATCCAACCAATTACGGTTTTCCACGTCAGCAACAGCTGGTATGATCCTGCTCCACTGCCCCCAATTTAATAATTCGTGATTAGGTAAAACAGGTGCTACTGCGATTAGATCCAAGCTATACGACTCCCTCCCTGTAAAGTGTAAACGAACTACTCTACTTTTTTTTTTTTTGTGATTAACTTATTAACTACTAAACTACTTGTACAAGTCTACAACAGTACTATATACTAGTATAAAACAGATAGACTTTAATCATGATCCATATTGTCAGTTGGGTTTATTGCATTTTTTGCATTCAAATCTGTGGTATCCCATATCACCCAATTGTTATTTATCATTCACATTGGAGTTGTTCTGTAATTGATTTTGATGCATAAATGATCAGCGTACGTATATGGAATTTGTCATTGCTAAGAAATGATGACTATTTTTGCTGGCTCCCTGCTTTAACACATCTAGTTCAGCTTCAATCAAAGGTAAATATCACCTTGTCCAATGTTTACTCTTCTACCATCAACCCGATTCTAGTTTTGAACTCAATAATTATCTATATGACGACCATAACATAATAATTTAGTTAATAAGTGATGGATTGAAAAGCTATAACAATGAAACCTAATAATTTTTCAACTCCATGACTTATCAATTAAAATTAACAACTAAAAAATACAGTATATTCGAATTTATCAGGTTCAGTCTACATACGCATGAAATGGTTCACAAAAAAAAAAGTAAAATTTGGCCCAAATAAATGTTGGGTCAACTGGTCAAACAGCCCAAAAACTATACAAAAATTTGGGTCGATAACAACATAAGTTTTGAAGTTCCAAAGTAGCATTTAATTAAGATGCTGCTATCTGAAATTACACATATGGATTCTTCAATTGACTAAAATACCCTGATGACACCAAAAAAAGCCACTTCTATATTAATCACACAGCTCTATAAGTAAGTGTAGCTATGGCGTGCTCAAAACAAACTGTGGGATTTGCGAAAAAGAAAAAAAAAACAAACAAAGAGGAGGTAGTTGCGATGTCAGTATAAGCCATTCGACTCAACGCAATTACACCTTTCCGATCGAGCCAGTACAAACAAACCATGGCAACAACGAGCTCTGTCCGGTTAATCGCCGGTTTAACGGCCTCAATCGGCTCGCGTGACGCCAACCCAGCTCAATCCATTTCCCTAATCTGTCGAAACCAAATCAACGGTGGTGCTTCGCCTATCCTACTGCGCTCCTCTCGAAAGTCCAGGCTATGGTTAATAGAGGCGGTTCCTCCGTCGAAATCCTGGCTCGGATCTGACTATGGCGGAGACGTCAAGAAACCAGACGCGCGAAATTACGCGGTCGGCGGTCACGCGGTTGCCGGAAAACATGATAATAAGACGACGGAGATAGTTATAGCAGCGGCGACGACGGCGGCGCTGGGAGTAGGGAACCGCGTATTGTATAAGCTGGCTCTGATTCCTCTCAAACAATATCCCTTCTTCCTCGCGCAGCTCTCCACCTTCGGGTAAGAGTTAAACGACCTCCCCCTTCTCAAATTTGTCAATCGGAACAACAATTTCGCGTTTAAGTTAGATTTCAGATTCTTGATTATAGAAACTGCGATTTCGAATTTGGTCGATTGGTGAAAGTGGAAATTCCTGGAAATTGTGATTCTCTTTGCCCGTACAGTTCTGTAAAATGTAATTTTCAGAATATTCTCTTTTTTTTTTTTAATTATTATTGTAATATCAAATGGGTCATAGTTGGCGACTTGTTTCAATTACTACTTCAACTTTAGTAATGTTAGTCACCTAAAATATTTTTATGCGCATTTAAACTTTTTAATCACGTGCGAGTTTCTTTATATGCGTCACCTACATCGGACTACTGTATAGGAGTACTATTTTACTCTCTCTTTTTTTTTCACTTTGCTACATTATGTTTGCAGGTATGTAGCAGTATACTTTACGGTCTTGTACTTCAGATACCGAGCTGGAATTGTTACAAAAGAGATGTTATCAGTTCCAAAAACTCCATTTTTGATTGTTGGCGTCTTGGAGTCGCTTTCTCTAGCTGCTGGGATGGCCGCCGCTTGTATGTTGCTGCTACCTTGAAAGCTTCTTTCCCTTCTCATTTTCTACTGTAATTTTTTCAGTAGATGTTTACTTTCATTGTTCGATGAAGTTAAATGTAAACTGTAAGATTAGTACATCTTACTCACTGTTGTTTTCTTTTTGTTTTTTTTTTTTTTGACTCAGCGAATCTCTCTGGACCATCTACTACAGTTTTATCTCAGGTTAAACATTACTATCTCTTATCTTCCATATGATCAAAGTACAACATTTGTTTTCTTGAACTCTGTTTGGTGTGCCAAAAGCTCCCTCAAACTTGCCTTTTCTTGATTTACTAGCTAGCAGAGTTAATTCTAGTCGTTTATTTCTTTGCAGACATTTCTTGTCTGGCAAATTCTCTTCTCTATTATTTTTCTCGGGAGGAGATATAGAATAAATCAAATATTGGGATGTACTTTAGTAGCATTTGGTGTAATCATCAGTGTGGCAAGGTTAGCCAGCTCGATTAACTTGCTTAATATTATTTTAAGAGACTTGGTTTCTTTGTCTCCTTTCCTTCTGTTGGAATTACCAATGGGCACAACGTAACCAGTTTTAACAAATTTAATCCATGTTGAATTAACTTTCATACTACTTTCTCATCCATATTCAGTGGATCTGGTGCCGCTCATTCATTTAAAGATACGGGAATACTTTGGAGTCTTCTTCTGGTGTTTTCTTTTCTACTTCAAGGAGCAGATACAGTCATGAAGGTTTGTCAATCATTTTCTAGTTATATTGCTAACTACAAGATGTTGGCACTCTTTTCTTTAATGGTAAAATTCCATAACCTTGCAGGAAGTCATCTTTCTAGATAGCAAAAAGCGATTGAAGGTAACTACGCCGTCGAGACCCTTTAACAACATTTGCGATTTTGTATTCTGAAAGAAATCGGTTCTTACTATTTACAGGGTGCTTCACTTGATCTCTTTGTTGTAAACTCATATGGTTCAGTTTTCCAAGTAAGTATTCCTAGTGTAGCTCATTTTTCTTATACCAGATCATTTGCGTTCTTAATTAGCATCGTTTTCATTAACATAAAATGTGATTCTCTTTGCTAGCTAATGTGCATCTTTTTGTGGTCAACCCAGGTTATATGCATTGCGTTGCTTCTTCCTTTTCTTTCAAAACTTTGGGGCATACCGTTTAACCAACTACCGAGCTATATCAGAGACGGGGGTGCTTGCTTTCTGAACATTGGTTCTAGAATAACAGGTTAGTTGATGCTAACGCTTTCTGCTCCAGTATCTCTTTGATTTTTTCCTCTATGTAACACGGTCGGATTTGGGTATGACACAGGATGCGAAGGGGCTCCCCTTCTTCCCGTAATGTTTGTCATGATGAACATGGCTTACAACATCTCCCTTCTACGCCTCATCAAGATATCATCTGCAGTTGTGTCGTCTCTGGCATCCACCGTTTCAGGTTACAAACTTTTGCCATGCTTTCATGGAAACCTACTTCTTTAGCTAATTAGTAATTATTGATGGTATATCATGATCACCTCTATGATATCTTATAAGTCAAACAACGCTGTATTTATACCGATTAGATTGCATAGGAGTTAACATTATATGACTTGTAATCTGCGAAATTGCGGAATAGCATTGGAGTTGACATCATTTGCTTGGCTTTGTCGGTTGCAGTGCCCATAGCGGTTTTCTGTTTCACGCTTCCCCTACCGTACCTTGGGGTGGCATCTACGCTTCCAAGGGGGTTTGTTGCAGGCACAGTCGTCCTTGTACTCGGCATGCTTCTATATGCTTGGACACCATCTACTAACACTTCCCATTCGATTATCCCCTCGCCCCCTTCCACCTAGCGGCAGGACAAATTGATTTTGTAACTTTGTTTGGTTTCTGTTCTCTTCTCATTGTAGCATTTGCTCCCTTAATTGTCCATTCTCTCTTCTTGTAGCATTTGCCATTTTCTTTTTGTCAATTAAGAAATAAGTAAAGCTCATTTGATATTGAATACAAATAAATAGCTCATTCGATAGTTGATACACATTCTTTACAAAACAATGGTTAGATTTCAATACCTATAGAGAAGATCATGTACTTTGTAATGATGTATATCAACATTTTTCTTTTGAATCTGATCATGAGTCGGTTTGTATATATGAAAATGTTATGAGTTTTTTACAACTCAAAAAAAGAAAAAAAGTTATATCTATATTTTTTATAAAATTAATTCACTGTTCTTTATAACAAGTCAAGTCAAACACACACTAATCACAGTATTTGTGGATCAGAGGGCCCGTATTCGAACTCGGAACCCAGACATAATGTTTAGAGTGACCGGAACTCTATCGGCGGTATCATCTCCAGCGGTGGTGGCGGCGTCTTACTCCGCAGTTCTGAGACTCTCTGTTACGTCCACTCTCGCTATCGTCTCTCCTCCCAATCCCCGCTGGTTCTCGACGTTTTCTCGTTCATTTCTCGGCGGACGCATCTCTTCGCTCCGACCACCACGCGTTCCTTCTCCGTGCCCGATCAGGCTCTCTGGTTTCTCGGCTCTCAAAATGAGAGGTACACCAATCTATGAACTGTTTCTCCCCCTTTATTCTTGCTGTCATCAATTGCGTGCTTCTTCTCTGATTAATTACTAGGAACTCTCTGATCTGATTCGTGTGCGATTTACTCTTGCTTTTTGAACTGTGTGTATCTGTACTCTTTGATTGTTTAGTTTTTCAGCTGGATTGATTTCTGATTGTATATATTTTGTTTTTTTGCCAGCTTCGTTTAGCAGCAGTGGGAGTAGTCCAGGTAGAGAGATTCTGGTGCAGCATTTGCTTGTTAATGGGGATGATACTGAGCTCTTTGCTGAACTCCAAAAGAAAATCTTGGATGGTCTGTTTCCTTTATCCCTTTTTACTCGTTTGTGATATTTACATTCAGTTGAGCTTTTAAGCTTTTATTTCAACTTGGTACATAGAGGTCTATAAGCTTATCTAGTTGTTTCTGGGAAGATAATTGTCACTGTGGAGCTAAAACAATAGTATTATGTTTCGCAATGTCTTTCACGCTAGTCAGTTGTGGCTCTACTTAATTACTATTGGTTTTTTTGGAGCTGGGACATATCATACTGGGATAAAGAATAAATGTGGAACATATCATACTGATACGTGTATAAATTTCTCGTTACTTAGACTGTCTTTTTATTTTGTTTGTTTCAGAAGATTAAGGCTTTCTACTGTTTTTTTATAATCTAACTGTTATTTGTGTAGGAGAGGATATGAATGATCTTGCGGCTGAGTACTCGATTTGTCCATCCAAAAAGGATAGTGGTATACTTGGATGGGTAAAACTGGGTCAAATGGTATGCTCTCTTTTTCTATAATGTTATTTCCATTTATTTTTGGTTATATTGTTGCATTGACACCTCCAGATCTATATGACCCTCGCTGTCTTAGCCTCGTTGTATTACAAGCAATTGGGTGATGTCACACTTCCTGGTGAATTAATTTTCAGGATTGAAATCCATGTGCAAATGGAAGTAGTAGAATATAAATGATGATTATAATTCCACAATGTTTGGACTTCCAAATGGAAGAACTTTGGCAAGTTCCTGCTGCAATCTGAACATGACATGCCACTTAAAAAAATTTTCAGGTACCAGAGTTTGAGGAAGCTGCGTTCAAAGCAGAGCTGAATCAGGTGGTGAGGTGTAGAACCCAGTTTGGCTTGCACTTATTGCAAGTTCTATCTGAGAGGTATTTCTTCTGAAACCTGTCCTTTATTAGCGTCAATTTCTGTTGACTTGTAAATTTGTCTTTTAAGGGAATTTTTGTTTAATAGGGAACCTGTGAAAGATATCCAGGTGGAGGAGCTGCATTCCAAAATGCAAGATCCAGTTTTCATGGATGAGGCTCAGTTAATTGATGTCAGAGAACCCGACGAGATGTAAGTTCCTTTCATTTCTCACCTTGGCATACTTTTCCTTCTTCAGTGAAGCGCAATGGATTAGCGTCATACTCTCTCAGTGTTTCACAACATTATGATTTATTTGTATCTTTTAGATACATGTGTGACTTTTGTCAGTTTTATCTTAGAAGAAGGACAGAGTACCCATAGTCAGCTCACATTGTTTTCTTCTATTCTGTTTCACTACTTCTTGTACCAGCGCAATCGCATCCTTGCCAGGATTCAAAGTGTTCCCGCTCCGCCAATTCGGAACCTGGGCACCAGACATCACTTCAAAGCTGAACCCTGAGAAGGATGTATTTGTCATGGTATGTTCAGTCTCGTCCCAACTGGTAGATATTAGCCGTACTGTATCTAGCCTAGCGGTAAATGTAGCAATTTAGAGGTGTTCTGAGTTAGTTAGAGAGCAATTAGTGAGGGCTGTGTTTAAATGGGTGTCCCAGCAGATTGTTTTGGGTGTGCGTTTTTTAGGGTTTCCTTGCATTTGGTTAAGAGTTGAGACTTGAGAGCCTCTCATAAATCTTAGTCTCTGTAGGCTTGCTCTCTTACACGGCTTGCATATACTACTGTGGTTGGTCTATAGATTGTAAGATCATTTGAAATAAAGAACCTCTGATGGTCAAATGACTTTTTTAAGTTCTCTGAGTTGCGGCCTTTGTTCCATACAGTGTAAGGTTGGTGGCAGGTCAATGCAAGTTGCGAACTGGTTACAGTCTCAGGTAACAAGCTTTCTCTGATCCTTTATATGCTCCTTTATATATATATATGCAAGGATCATATCTTAATGGTTTGTTGTCTTGTTCCTCAGGGCTTCAAGAGTGTGTACAATGTAGCTGGTGGAATCCAAGCTTATTCTCTCAAGGTTGACCCATCAATTCCTACTTACTGAAACTGAGAATCCTAGTAGTGTATTTGGCTCTGTTTCTGGCATCCTAATTCCAAAGAACATTGCAAATCGTATTCAATAAACTATATAATATAAGGTTCATTTTAGACAGTATTGGTATCATTAGAGTATACAGGCAAATCAGAGATTATCCAGGAAATGCTCTCAACCTTTTGTACGAAATCCTAAATTAATATTAAAAAGAATATTGCTTTAAATAACAAAGATACAGACAGGCTTCTGGTTCCTAAAGTCCCTCTCTATCATTATCGTTTGAAACAGAAGGCCAGCAAAATGAAAGAGACTTGCAAAAACAGAAAAATGCTATTCATAGGCATTCATAAGCAAAAACTCCTAAATTTTCTTGCTAAAGAAGAAACCAAAAACCTAAAAGAATAGAGAGAGAGGAAGAAAGATCTTTAATATCTATTTCTCTTCCTGGTTGAGAGCTTTACTTCCTCTCCCCTTATTGCAACAATGGGAAATTGTTGCTCTCATGGACGGGATTCAGGGAATACCAATGATGAACCGCAAAATGGAGGAGGAGGCGGTGGTACTGGTGCCGCGGAGGCCTCTGTGAGAGCTTCGAGACACCCGCCAGCATCTCCTCCTCCTGCAACCAAACAAGGGCCAATAGGACCAGTCTTAGGGCGTCCAATGGAAGATGTAAAGAGCTCATATTCATTGGGTAAGGAGCTAGGTCGCGGACAGTTTGGTGTGACCCATCTCTGCACGCAGAAGGCCACGGGACTTCAATTCGCTTGCAAGACCATTGCGAAAAGGAAGCTGGTGAACAAAGAAGACATTGAGGATGTGAGAAGGGAGGTGCAGATTATGCATCACTTGACCGGTCAGCCAAACATTGTGGAGCTTAAAGGTGCCTATGAGGACAAGCACTCTGTGCATTTGGTTATGGAGCTTTGTGCGGGCGGAGAGTTGTTCGATAGGATCATTGCAAAGGGGCATTACTCGGAGAGAGCCGCCGCTTCATTGCTACGTACGATTGTGCAGATTATCCATACTTGCCATTCCATGGGGGTTATCCACAGGGACTTGAAGCCTGAGAACTTTTTGTTGCTCAACAAGGATGAGAATTCTCCTCTCAAAGCCACCGACTTCGGGCTATCCGTGTTCTACAAGCCAGGAGAGGTGTTCAAAGACATTGTTGGAAGTGCTTATTACATTGCACCAGAAGTGTTGAGGAGGAAGTACGGACCAGAGGCTGATATTTGGAGCATCGGTATCATGTTGTATATCCTCTTGTGTGGTGTTCCACCTTTCTGGGCTGGTAATAAAGACTTCTGATTCCCTCCTATCTTGTCAAAACGAAAGGACAGGGTCATCTAACTCATTCATGTTTTGCTTCCATTACAGAGTCGGAGAATGGAATTTTCAATGCCATCTTAAGTGGACAGGTTGATTTTTCAAGCGATCCATGGCCTGCCATTTCACCACAAGCAAAGGACCTTGTTAGGAAGATGCTCAACTCTGATCCCAAACAAAGATTAACCGCTGCTCAAGTTCTCAGTAAGCAGCTCTTATTTCAAGACCTCCTATATGTATATTTCATTTAAACTCTTTCTAACATTTTTGTTGTTTTAAAGACCATCCATGGATCAAGGAGGATGGAGAAGCACCAGATGTTCCTCTCGACAATGCAGTGATGTCTAGGCTCAAGCAATTCAAAGCAATGAACAACTTTAAGAAAGTTGCTTTACGGGTATAACAATCTTCTCAAATGCATATACACATGTAACAAACAACGTGACGCTTTTGGTCTATATATATCTCACTGGTATCATCAACAAACAGGTGATAGCTGGGTGCTTATCAGAGGAAGAAATCATGGGGCTAAAGGAGATGTTCAAAGGAATGGACACCGACAACAGTGGAACAATAACTCTTGAGGAACTAAGACAAGGACTTGCCAAGCAAGGTACAAGGTTATCTGAGTACGAAGTCCAGCAATTAATGGAAGCTGTAAGTCTCAACTTTTGTGTGCTATTTATCTATTAATAAGATGCTAAAAATAAAGACTGATGATGTTTTCTGTTTTATAAAGGCTGATGCGGACGGTAATGGAACAATAGACTATGGGGAATTTATAGCAGCTACAATGCATATCAACAGACTCGACAGAGAAGAGCATCTCTACTCAGCCTTCCAACACTTTGACAAAGACAACAGTGGGTAAGTAGCTATAATGCAACCTAACAATTCGAAATCATAACATGAAACTAAAAACTAATGATGGTCGCGTCTCGGTTCCTTGCAGATATATCACAATGGAAGAGTTGGAGCAAGCCCTCCGAGAGTTTGGCATGAACGATGGCAGAGACATTAAGGAAATCATTTCTGAGGTTGATGGAGACAATGTAAGCCCCTTTCACCATCACAAATTCATTTGATAAGCACATAAAACAACAGTCTAATAACCATTTTTTTTGTATAGGATGGGCGGATAAACTACGAGGAATTTGTGGCAATGATGAGAAAAGGAAACCCTGATCCTAACCCTAAGAAGCGGCGTGAACTGTCGTTTAAATGACACCACTGGAACAGTCAAGTCAGAACATAAGTACATCAAGAAGAAGGCTTGGGTTGCTCATGATTCACTAGAGAGAGGAGCAAGGCTTAAAATGTGATTAGGGAGGTGTTTCATGTTCGTAAATATTTTATGCTTGTCTACTACTGATTTAAAGTTTCAGAGGTTTCTCAATGTATCAAAACTCTTTTTCAATTCAAATATGTGCATTCAAACGGCCAAGTAAAAACGTATTATCATCGGCCATGGAAAGTTCGGAAGATTCATGATTTAACATTGTAACTAGATCCTAACTGTAGATTACAGAAGAAAAAAAAAACTGAAACAAGCGAAACAGTCAGACAGAGTAGTGACTTGTCCCACGAGGAAGTGAAATGGGCAACACTAAAGATTCTCAAAGCTAAGCACCCACCATTCTGTTCTTCTCTGCGAGATCATTTGCCCATTTGTGATGTGAGCGCTGAGGTACGCTGCCACATTGTTCGTCCTAATATGCTATTTGCGTGAACCGAAAGGTAAGCAGCATTTAACCTACAAGTGCCAAAGTAACAATAAATTAGGCATTCAACTAAATCACCCACCCAGGTATGAATGTTTAAGAAAGTAATAAGAATTTTACTTGTCAGGAGTCGTCACAGGATCATATAACTCTTGATCTGCCCCCGCAGAGTTTGTAATTTCTTGTGTACCCTCTCCCTGAAAAATTGTCGACCGTGAGAAACAAGAAGTATCAACATAATTGCAAAAGCTTTTAAACTAATTTCTTTACCTGTTGCGGATACTGGGAATAGCCATATCCACCATATGCGTACAAGGATGGGTCTTGAGTTGCCCCATAAGCATATGCGTCATAGCCTTGTCCGTAACCATAATACCCACTCCACTGATTTGGATCTGCTTGTGCAACCCAACCATCCTTTAACAAATACCAAAGATCATTAACAACATTCAATAAGCAATCAGGAGAATTCCGAAGATAAAGCTTTACCTGTCCTGGATTTTTACTCCAAGAGATGCGAACTGCTTGTTGACCAATCACTTGTCCCTGCATTTTTTGAACGGCTTCTTCGGCAGAAGGCCTGGGGTAAGCATGGGGTATAAGTCAAAATTTTAGTGAACAGAGCTAGAATAAGTATACATAATACATGGAAGCAATTATAGGTGCTGGATGGCCAACCTGGTTTTGAACTGAACATAACCATATCCCTTCGTTGGAGGTATTTTGACATAAATTATTTCTCCTAATTGCGAGAACGCTTTCTTCAGCTCTTCCTCTGTAACATTTGGGTCCAAATTGGCAATTGAAATCTGTACAGCAAGCCAATGCATGAAAAAGCAATCAGGAGAATTCCGAGAAAAGAAAAAAAAAACCTCAAGTTGTTTAGATAAAGACTTACCGTTGTACAGGTGACATCACTTTCAGGTGGAACCCCTTGTACAGGTTGAGCAACGTATGCTTGGACTGGTGCAGCAACTGCCGATGGGACTGGAACTGGGTAAACAGCTAAAGAAAAAACATCCCAATAAAGCAAATGAGTTCCAAACAGGACTAAACAAAATTCGACTTAACATAAATCAACAATCTCATGTTTCGTTCTCATACCTTTAGTGACATATTGTTGCTGTACACCGACGTTTTTCTTAGGCGTTGCAGCGCTAATACGCATAGGCCTCGTTGAACAATACAAACCATTCATTTCAGCCATGGCCCGGTTCCTTTCACTTTCCTCTGCAAATTTAACAAATCCATAGCCTTTTGATCGCCCAGTACTTGGATCAGTAACAACCTTGGCACCTCTAACAGAAGAATAATGAACACGGAACGTCTCTTGAAGGAGATAATCAGTAACATCTGGTGCTAAATCACCAACGAAGATAGAATGATCAGGTCCTGCATCAACTTTTTGTCCCGAACCAAAAGAAGCCCAATTCAACCGGAAAGTCAATTCCGTTCCAGGCATCTGAGTGCCATTGTAGGTCTGAAGAGTTCTCTCTGCTGCTCCATGAGACACAAACTCTATAAACCCATACCCTTCTGGCTGCCCTGTGATCTTGTTACGTATCACCTTGACAGAAACAAGCTGCACATAAAACCAATCACAATCTTGATTCAAATATCTTTCCACACTTAAAGGAATCATATAACAATCAAAACTTAAGAAATTACGTACACATCTATCAACAACTCTTACTTGCAGGATACAGAACCAAAGCTTCCACAGAGGTACAGAAGTAAGTAGCTGTATCACGCTACTGCTACCTATTGAATTGAGAGCATAACTATAATAAACACTGAGCAATCGAACCATATCAAGAATTATAGCTTCAATGAATCGCAAGAGATTTAGGCTAACCCCTTAAAAAAAATTTCCGAAAATAAAAATCCAAGCTTTATCTTGTTCCTAATCGGAAAATAAACCCTAGAACCAAAACCCAGAATAATCGAGAGAGCTGTAAATTGAAAACAGACAAAGTAACAAACAATTAAGAGGAGCTGAGGAACCAGAGAAGATGAAGAGGTGGTTACCTCGCCGGTTTGGGAGAAGCAGGAAGTGAGGTAATTCTCGTCGACCCAATACTGCAAATCACCAATCCAAAGGGTTCGAACTTCTTCGAGCGTCTGTGGATGGTGATAGCCTTGCGGCTGCGGTGGATGCATCATCATCGCCATCGTCTTTTCTGCGCCAATTCGTAAAATAACCTAAACCCTCGGAGACGAGGAGGCGATGCTTCGTGGACGGGTCGGGTTAATAATATTCCGACCGAACTAAAAAAAAAAAAAATATATATATATATATATATATATATATAAATGAGGATTTAACAAAAAAAGAAAAAAAAAAAAGTCTATTTCTCTTTTTCACTTGAAGCCCAAATCTAATTTATTCATTTTGAGTTTACTGGTAAAAAAAAAAAAGATTACATTAGCAATAAAACACAAATTAAACATAAATTCGAGAGTTGGAACTTATTTACAATCATGCTATCAACATTAATTTTACAATTATTTTTTCTTTTAAATAATATCAAATTTGGAATTTAACTTAAGAACATTTTCTCCTATTCAAATTTCCAAAAGTATCGGACCAACATTCATTAGCATTAAATATTTTATATTTAATTAATTCATTCTTTAAAAAACTGTTGATAATAACTTATTTTCATGTGTTTGAAAGCCAAGTACTGTTGATAATAACTTTAATTTTTAAAAAAAAATTGGGGCCCGAACTGACACAAATTGTTAAAAAAAAAATTACTTCTTCACTGAAGTGTTTTTCAGTAGCTAATATATTAATATATAGATTTTTGATCCATACTAATAAGAAACAATTGATATAAATCAAACTTACAAAAAAAACACTCCACCATTTTAATCGACTTGCACAACTATAAATACAAAAGTGTTAAATGATATAGAGATAAAACAACCAAAATTACAAAGTCAAATTATAGTATATTCATATAATTATAAAAATAGAATATATTATGTAATATTATTATCTCTACATCGTAAATGAAAAATATAGTAAAGACATTTTATTTTGTATTTCTAAACAAAAAATATAGTTCCGCGGTGTATCGCGGGTGAATATCTAGTATGATGCAAAATAAGATTACATATTTAGCTTAATTTTGCTTACAAATTCAGCATAATTTTGCTTAATTTGTTAAACTTTTTTCTTGTATATGATGCAAAATAAGATTCCATTAGCAATAAAACACAAAGTAATTTGTAAGCAGCATATACAAGAAAATATTTAACAAATTAAGCAAAAAATATGCTTACAGATTATTAATTCTGTTACTT
>NC_025692.1:5260514-5270353 GCF_000633955.1 Camelina sativa | reverse complement strand
AAAAAGAAAAAAAAAAAAGTCTATTTCTCTTTTTCACTTGAAGCCCAAATCTAATTTATTCATTTTGAGTTTACTGGTAAAAAAAAAAAAGATTACATTAGCAATAAAACACAAATTAAACATAAATTCGAGAGTTGGAACTTATTTACAATCATGCTATCAACATTAATTTTACAATTATTTTTTCTTTTAAATAATATCAAATTTGGAATTTAACTTAAGAACATTTTCTCCTATTCAAATTTCCAAAAGTATCGGACCAACATTCATTAGCATTAAATATTTTATATTTAATTAATTCATTCTTTAAAAAACTGTTGATAATAACTTATTTTCATGTGTTTGAAAGCCAAGTACTGTTGATAATAACTTTAATTTTTAAAAAAAAATTGGGGCCCGAACTGACACAAATTGTTAAAAAAAAAATTACTTCTTCACTGAAGTGTTTTTCAGTAGCTAATATATTAATATATAGATTTTTGATCCATACTAATAAGAAACAATTGATATAAATCAAACTTACAAAAAAAACACTCCACCATTTTAATCGACTTGCACAACTATAAATACAAAAGTGTTAAATGATATAGAGATAAAACAACCAAAATTACAAAGTCAAATTATAGTATATTCATATAATTATAAAAATAGAATATATTATGTAATATTATTATCTCTACATCGTAAATGAAAAATATAGTAAAGACATTTTATTTTGTATTTCTAAACAAAAAATATAGTTCCGCGGTGTATCGCGGGTGAATATCTAGTATGATGCAAAATAAGATTACATATTTAGCTTAATTTTGCTTACAAATTCAGCATAATTTTGCTTAATTTGTTAAACTTTTTTCTTGTATATGATGCAAAATAAGATTCCATTAGCAATAAAACACAAAGTAATTTGTAAGCAGCATATACAAGAAAATATTTAACAAATTAAGCAAAAAATATGCTTACAGATTATTAATTCTGTTACTTTTTTCTTAATCATGTACATAGATTTTATATATGTATACGTCACTAAGATTTGTTTATCTCTAATACAATATTTCAGATTTATATTAGTAAAAGTCTACAGTAACACTATACATATATACTAGGTTTGATCCCGTGGTACACCACGGGCAATTTTTTTTAAAAAAAACACTTTTGAATATATTATAAATAGATCAAGTTTTTTTTAGTTTTAATATAAATGGTACATTGTTTGGTTACAAAAATTCTAAAACAATTTTTAAAATATATATCCGTTTATAAAAATTCAAATCACATCATTAGCTAAAAAAAATCTAAAATTTTATTAACTTAATGTATTAAATCGTAATTTAAATAATTAAATATAAGATTAAATAAAAGTGAAAGGAGAATTATAATTTAATCTAACATATTGCTTTAAATTAGGTAGATAGATTTTAGGAAATTGATATTATCAAATAAAGAAATCATTGTAATTGGTTGTAAGGATTGTAGAGAATTTAGTTGTAACTTGTTTGGATACAAAGATAAGAAAGGATGACACAAAAATATACTCCAAAAATGTTAAGATAGATAATCGAGTCGGTTGAAATGCAACTCCATCTTATAATGCAAGAAGCGGAGTCATTATCCCATTCATGAATCATGATCTATCTGAAAAGTGAAAACACACCTCAACCCCTCCCTCTTAACGTCCATCGTGGTCGACGGCGGGATCACGTGAATCTGGTCGTTAATGTCATAATGCATGGCATGATAATACAAACATATGTTAAATATACGAAAAGAAGTAAACTGCTCTCTCTAATACATAATCGTAGACATTGATTTTGGTGGATATTTCTGTATCGATGTTTTTGTGAAAATCATAGGTCACTAATAAAACCATAACAGTACAGTGATATTTTGTAAAACTTGGGTATAATTTGAATCACATGACAATACATAATATATGTCTCTAGATGATGGTCGTACAATTTAATCATATACGTGGAGTAGAAGCTCAACAACATTAACCACATATGCATATGTTTGGCTCTAAGTGGATGGATGCATGTGCTTCTTTGCATAGAGAATCGTTTATACGTGATACAAGATTCTAATTATGCGGTCAGAGTCAAAGCTCCTCTACACTTTGTTTCTCTTATACATTACAAACTAAAATATTCACTTCTATATATGTTTTAATCATAGCCAATAATGAAAGTCTTCATAACTTCATTTAATAATGCGGGTCTCTTCACTTTTTCCTTGACCATCTTGATGTTTGTATAAACACAAGCACAGTGAAATGCAATGATATAATATCATTTTAGGGGACCAATCTAGTTATCTAGTTACAACTTACAACTTTCAATTATTACTATATTTTTTTCTTGCAATATTATATACTATCATCAATGATGTATGGGATAATATTGGTTCGAAGTACATATGTATAAAACGTCGATCTCTAATTCTACAAAGATGATTTTTGTGTGTGTGTGTGTACGTTATTCTTTTATGCCAATATTTTTGCGTTAGTTAAAATTGATAGAGTAATGAGTTAATAACATAGTAGAGGATAGGCTGGAATTTTGTATTTGCATGGCATGGTAATGGACAGTTAAAGTTATCCGAACGCAGGGTTCTTTTAGAGAGGTTTTAGTGGAGAAATAAAAAAAAATCAGATTAAACAAAAAAATTTAAGAGAGGCTCTTATATTACATATTCTTTTAAAGTTTAAGAGCTCGTATGTGTCGAGTGTTCGTTGGCTGGACAAAAAAATAGAAGAACCAAAAAACATTTGTTTCACACGATTATTTTTTTTTTCTCTCTTAATCTCTTTCTCTCTCGATCTTTCTGAACTGTTTCTCTCTCGATAGTCCAGTCTTGATAAAAGGAAGGAGAAGGATATATTACAGTTGTAGAATCAGAGGCGATTGTGGTTGGAGGAGAGACGAAGCGGAAGGGATTTAATCTCGGAGGCGAATCGGAGGATATTGATTTGAGTTTGGAATCGGGTCATTCAAATGAGGTTGAAGCAATTGGAATCGAAGGGTAAATTTCTCTGTTTAGTAGATTGAATTCGCGATTAGTTAGGAGGGATTAAGGTTGTTTGGATTTTGATCGTAAATTTGGGATTAGGGTTGGTTGTTCGAAATTTTAGGATTTTTGCCTGTAAATGAACAACATTATTTAGGGAGGAATTGATTGAAGTGGTGATGGATTTAGGGAGGAAGCTAGATTCCCTTTCGGCGATTGCGTGATCTCAGAGCAGCCTGTTACACACCAGGATCTGAAGCTTGCAGTATCAAAGGTCTCTGATCTAACACATGCAACTAATTTCTCAAATGTTTTAGCTTATTCTAGTTTCTGATCTATATTGTGACGTTCCGTGTTTGAATCAAATGTTTTTTGATGAATTTGAGCTGATGAGGAGAGTAATGTTTTCAATCTAGGTTGGTGATTTTTTTGATGATAACCGATCAGGGATTGACAGATCTTTGCATCGTATAAGCGCTATACGTAATCGGAAACTGCAAGTAATTGGTCTAACATGTCGAGTGGGTCGAGCTGTATCCGGAAGTGCAGAAATTATAAGAGACTTGATTGAAGGAGGAGGATCCATCTTGGTTATAGGATCTCCTGGACTAGAGGGCCTGGATGTAGCAGTGAGCTGGTTGTGTTCTACGAGAATGGTCCTTTCAAGATTACTAATAACATGTCTCTTACTTGGAATGAATATGGATGGGTCAGGTATTATTATTACCTTCTATAATTATCCTTATAAACTACTATTTAATCCTCTAGATATTTGCACATGAGAGTTGATTTGAGAATTCGTGTTGCAGGTTTCCAATCTTCTGTATGTTGACCAGCCTGTTGGAACTGGTTTCAGCTTTACGACAGACAATAGTGATATCCGTCATGACGAAACTGGAGTTAGCAATGATCTATATGATTTTCTGCAGGTTTGATCATTGGATTTTCTCTTGAATTCCTTTTTGTTCTGCATTTTTCTACTTTCAAGCTATAAAATTGGATACAAATGTGATTACGTTTCCTGATATAACCTGAAGCATTTCCTCTTTTTATGAATTTTACTTGTCATTTCTTATGTTTTAATGTTTCCTATATTTTAAATTTTATGAAATGCAATAATTTTATAAAGATATATCTCAAATGCAATGTAATAATTTCATATTCTAATTTAAATTTTTTATTTTCAAAAAAAAAATTACTTAAGAGACTCAAAATAAGAACTCACTTTTAATTAACAAACTCAAAATTCTTAATAATTTCAAACTACAAAATATATGAATAAACTATTTAAGAGCCCCTATAATATATCCCCTATTGGGGTAACATCGCTGTCTCTTTCTCTCCCTCACTCATTCCTCTCGCGACAGCATTTAATATATGCACTGTTGCATACAAAATAAAAGAAAATAAAAACTATACAATAATAGTAGAATCATACAATATTTTTGTATTTTTGACATATATATTGGCACTTAAAAAGGGGAATGTATTGATGTAATCGTAATAATAATTTTTGTATATATTTTGGCAATGATAATAACTACAACGATCTGCACCAAAATAAAAAGGAGTGGTCCAACACCAGGAAACCCGCTCCTCAAAGTGCCTCCAAGTTTAATATCGAGTAATCATCATTCATATTTGTTTAAGCTGATCGAAAATACCTATATTATTGGTTATTTGGTTACATATAAAATAAAAATAACCGATGTCAAACTAAATCTATATAATAATAACAATCTGAATAAATGCCAATAATAGTTGCGATTTTTCTTCGTACTTTTTCGTAAAATATGTATATATATTTCTTTGACAGATAATTTTAACGGTTGCATCTCTCTAAAAAGTTGCATTTATTAAATGTAGAGTTGTGTCTCTTACAAACAGTTGTGTCTATTCAAATGTTCGCATCTTTATAAATTTATATATAACTGACTTCTCATCATTGTATTCAAATTTTCTTTATTTTATTTTTTTGACAGATTTTTTTACAGTTGTGTCTCTCTAAAAAGTTCACATCTTTAGAAATCTAGAGTTACGTCTTTTACAAATAGTTGTCTCTATTCAAATGTTCACATCTTTAGAAATCTATATATTACTAACTTCTTATCATTGTATTCAAATTTTTTTTATATTTGTATTAGTTATAAGAGAATTTTATATTTTTGACAAAAATTTTTTACAGTTGTGTCTCTCTCAAAAGTTGTGTCTCTCTCAAAAGTTGCGTCTGTTGAATATAGAGTTGTGTCTTTTACAAACAGTTGTGTCTATTCAAATTTTCATATTTTTATAAATCTATATATAAATAACTTCCCATCATTGTATTCAATTTTTTTATATATATTTGTATTAGTTAAAACAGAATTTGTTAGAAATGGCGTTTCATCACTGTGAAAAATTTACTGCAGTTTAATATATTTTGTTCATCGTTGTAATATTTAATTATATTCAGTCTCTAGGTATATATCTTCATAAATTATTAATCCTAATATATTAAAACATATATTTTAGTCGTTTAATTGAACCATTACAATATTGGTATAATTAATATTTAAGATCACATTACTTGGATAAACTATTCATAAATTATTATTTATTAGTTTTAAATAACTAAAATATATTTAAAATGAATTGTTTCAACCTTTTAATTACACCACGACAAATTTTGTTTATTTAATGAACCATTAAAACTTTTGATTTATCTTATGAATCGTTGCAATTTTTTGGTAAATTTGATATTTATGGTTGTGTCTACAATACTAAAATATATTTAAATAATTTTTTGTTTTTGTTTAAGTAATCATCGAGGGTTATCATTCTATTGGTATGTATCCAAACCGAAATTTGGTTTTTAGCTGTTAAAAAATGTGGTTCAAGTTGGGTTTTCAGAAAATGAGAGCATATTGGCTTGTATATGTTTGGTTTTTTTTTTTTTGGTCACAAGTATATATTTGTCTACTCCATGCTTTTTGATTAGAAAACTAATTGTATTATAGAAAACAATATGGATTTCTATATTTCTATTTCTTAAAAAAATATCTGATAATGAAATATCAAAGTAAAAATAAAAATAAAATATTAAAATTCGTTCTATTATATTTTCTACAGTTGGGAATATTCAGTTTATTAGGAGATGGAAAACCGGTGATCAACAGAAAAATTGACGGTTAAGATGATTGTCCAATAAACTATCTTGACGACAGAGACTTATCTACAACTTTATATAGGTTAAGGGAATTTGTATATTTAGTTCTAGTCATAATACACTCAAATTCAAATCTTAACAACAAAATATACTGAATATGAAATATTTTAAAAGTTTGAAAAAGTTCTGGATTCTGACTGCCAAACAAAAAGAGGAGCGTGTGAGAGCAATGAACCCGATCGTCCTTGGCCGACCATCTTCCTTAGACATGCACATTGTGATGCTACATCATACACCTAAATATTATTGTTATAAGTTTTAACTATTATTTTTCCCCTCTAATATTTATTTATGTGTGACTCGGGATAATTAACCAACATCTTAGGCGGAAAAAAATAAGTAGTAAGTACATTCAATATTGGATTAACTATATATATATATATATGTATATAATATATGATAATTGCCAAAATGTTTAATGACTATAGGTTGTTTTATATAGAAACATGTTTCATCTATAAAACGATAGTTGTTTGTATTATATATTCATTTACAATATTGTCTCTATGAAAATAGATATACTCTTTTTTTATATGAATATATAACTGAATTTCGATTCAAGTAAATAAAATATGTGATAATTTTCTGTTTAGTTATATTCAAATTTGCGAGGATTGGTAATTTTCTTACTAATTGACTGAATATTAATATTCATTTTTTATGAAGTAAAAATTGATTTTGGAAATAGAAATATGTTTGATTTATGCTAAAAAGGATAAAAATAATTACTTTAAATGAATTTAAACAAAGCATTATGTCATATTAAGAATGGTCCTCAATTAATATTTTTAATATTTGTAATTTCTTATATGATTATATAAGAAATTTATAGTGTCTTATACAATGTATTCATAATTTTATCGTTTAAAACAAAACAAAAAGAAAGAAATTTAAAAATATAATCATTTACATATCATATTTGACAACAAGAGAACAAGTTGTAATGGTTCATAAAATATACAAAAATATGACTGTAAGATTAAGAAGAGAAGACACGACTGTAAATTGTATTTATTTAATTTTTCAGAAATTAAAAAATATTACGAAAAGACACAGATAAAAGGTTAAATTGAAAAGATACGAATGAAAGGTTACGAATAAAAGCGAACGAAATAACACGACTGCAATGTAATCTCATGGCAATTAATTTTAAAATTTTGTTTAATTTGATGTGTGTACTGTGCAACATTGATAATTATTTATTTAATCATATGTGAAGGTAAGATTATTTTTTTAAGTATATTTTTCAAATAAAATATAAAGAATTTTTCAAAAAATTGTATGTTTTTGAAATTTTTATTAAATAGTTTAAAAATCTCAATAGTTTAATAAATAAATTTAATTAAAGAATTTTTGTAATAAATATTTTATTAAAATGAGTTCCCCGTGATATTGAGGGGCTCTATACCTATACCTAGTAAATAATAATAACCATTACGATTGTAATATTTGTATAAATAAGTAGAAGGTGAAATAAATCAAATTATAGGAGCTATGATTTCGTCTTATCCGACAGTTGGCTAATCTGAAAATGATGAACACAAAGTCCCAGGGATGTTTCGGGAAACAATATTATCTTCGTTATATATATACCCACGTTATTATGTTGGTACTTGTATTTTTCTAATCAAGTCAACATAAGCGCAGTTTTTAGTCTAATAAAGTTGTTAAGTATCATTTAAAAAAATAAATATATTCTATTAATAAAATGTACAATAGATATTTAATTTTTTTGTATTGTGTATAAAAAATACTTAAAAAGAATTTCATATTGAAAAGAACATAAAGTATATATTCTCATCAAGTTAATGATTATAAAGACATAATAATTTTGTACTTTAAAGTAATTAATGATCCAATGATAGGATTCCATATTTACTGTAACCCCAATGGTAATTTTGTTTTTGAGATGCCCAATGGGTAAGATACTATTAGCCAGGGAAGTATCTCATGTCAAGAGAGTTGTACTTGTTATCACATGGCAAAGACACGAAAGGTCATGTGAGGACATGTGTTCCCTGTTCTGTTCAACTCTAGCTTCCTCCTTAACCTTCAGTCAAACCTCCCTCGATCCATCTTTCAAATCCAAATCTACACAATTTTCAAATGATTTCTTAATAATTAACCAGATTTAATCATTGAAAAACAAAATATATATATGGCGTAGTCTTTTTTAATAATCCAAATGCAGCTCCCGATCGATGTGAGTAATATTTATTATCTGCAAAATGCATGTTCACATCATCTAATCTTTCATCTTCTATAGGTTCTTCCTTCTTCTCCTTCTTACAGCTCTCTGTGAATTTGTCTCCATCTCAACGTGTCCATGTGGTAGTCTTACCTCATTACTTGTCTCTCTCTCTCTCTCTGTCCTTGAATTTTTCTTTTATATAAATGTTATCCTCAACTTAACATTCTAAATCTTCATTTCTCTCTCTCTCTCTCAAAGTCCACTTGCTCTAGCTTACACGTTATTTTGTCTGTCACTTCATAACTAGCTCCGTTTTTGTTACATAGTAGTACGAACATTATGGTATCAGCGGCGGAAACGGCTACAATGGCGGAAGCTAAGATGGTTTTCATGACTGAGACGGCGTCACCACCGTCGTCAGGACCACGTATCTCCTTCTCAGCTGATTTGTCATCATCAGATAGCGACGGAGATTACATCTGTATCAACCCTGTGAACCTCATTGTCGGTAAAGAAGAAAAAGACAAGACGAACTTGGTGAAAGCTGGAGACTTTGAGTTTCTGTCTGAAAACGTAACGAGTAACCAAACGATGCTTACCGCCGACGAGTTGTTCTGTGAAGGAAAGTTACTTCCTTTCTGGCAGGTAAAGCATTCAGAGAAGCTTAAAAACGTCAACTTGAAAACAAAAGTTGAAGTCGAAGAAGAAGAAGAAGATCATAAAGTAGTGAGAGATGAGGTTGTTCATCACACCAAGGAGCAGGAGAACAACAACAACAACAACAACAGAGGAAGCTGGTTTCTTGACGACGACCCTTCTCCACGTCCACCAAAGTGCACTGTGCTGTGGAAAGAGCTTTTACGGCTGAAGAAACAGAGGACCACCACGACGACAACGGTTTCTTCAACGAGGGTATCGTCTCTATCGCCGTCTTCATCTTCAAGCTCGACATCGTCTTCTTCGAGCTCGATTGGGGATGCGGTGAAGAAGGAAGAGAGAGAGAAGGAAGGGAAGAGAGGTAAGAAAGGGTTAGAGAGGACGAGATCTGTGACTATGAGGATAAGACCAATGATTCATGTTCCTGTTTGTACTCCTTCTAAGTCCTCTGCTCCATTGCCTCCTCTGTTTCCTCTAAGGCTACACAAAAACAGAGTAGAGAGACGAACTTGATGAACATCTTTTGTGTGGTTTATATTTATCCTTCCTTAATTTGGTTGGGTTTTGTGATTGAGATCTGAGTTGTGACAGTGTAAATGTGAACATTTTCATACCCGGGAGAACAATAAAGAATTTATCATTATTGAATCCATTTTTATGCTTTTCATTATGTTTTGAGTTTCGAAAAGTCTTCTTCTTTTTGTGTATATCTGTCTGTAACTAAGGTATGTGTTTGATGAGAAAGATCAAATCTTTGGTTTATACTTAAAGATGATTTGTTAG
>NC_025692.1:5249779-5258417 GCF_000633955.1 Camelina sativa | reverse complement strand
ACGGCTACAATGGCGGAAGCTAAGATGGTTTTCATGACTGAGGCGGCGTCACCACCGTCGTCAGGACCACGTATCTCCTTCTCAGCGGATTTGTCATCATCAGATAGCGACGGAGATTACATCTGTATCAACCCTGTGAACCTCATTGTCGGCAAAGAAGAAAAAGACAAGACGAACTTGGTGAAAGCTGGAGACTTTGAGTTTCTGTCTGAAAACGTAACGAGTAACCAAACGATGCTTACCGCCGACGAGTTGTTCTGTGAAGGAAAGTTACTTCCTTTCTGGCAGGTAAAGCATTCAGAGAAGCTTAAAAACGTCAACTTGAAAACAAAAGTTGAAGTCGAAGAAGAAGAAGAAGATCATAAAGTAGTGAGAGATGAGGTTGTTCATCACACCAAGGAGCAGGAGAACAACAACAACAACAACAACAGAGGAAGCTGGTTTCTTGACGACGACCCTTCTCCACGTCCACCAAAGTGCACTGTGCTGTGGAAAGAGCTTTTACGGCTGAAGAAACAGAGGACCACCACGACGACAACGGTTTCTTCAACGAGGGTATCGTCTCTATCGCCGTCTTCATCTTCAAGCTCGACATCGTCTTCTTCGAGCTCGATTGGGGATGCGGTGAAGAAGGAAGAGAGAGAGAAGGAAGGGAAGAGAGGTAAGAAAGGGTTAGAGAGGACGAGATCTGTGACTATGAGGATAAGACCAATGATTCATGTTCCTGTTTGTACTCCTTCTAAGTCCTCTGCTCCATTGCCTCCTCTGTTTCCTCTAAGGCTACACAAAAACAGAGTAGAGAGACGAACTTGATGAACATCTTTTGTGTGGTTTATATTTATCCTTCCTTAATTTGGTTGGGTTTTGTGATTGAGATCTGAGTTGTGACAGTGTAAATGTGAACATTTTCATACCCGGGAGAACAATAAAGAATTTATCATTATTGAATCCATTTTTATGCTTTTCATTATGTTTTGAGTTTCGAAAAGTCTTCTTCTTTTTGTGTATATCTGTCTGTAACTAAGGTATGTGTTTGATGAGAAAGATCAAATCTTTGGTTTATACTTAAAGATGATTTGTTAGTTTAAGATTTGAAAGGTGCGAGAAGACAAAAGAGTAAATGCCAAAGATAACGAAAGAACAAGAGCGCAGTGTATCGTGTTTGTGACAATGAATGATGAGGATTGATGTGTGCACATGCAAATTTCAGATGTTTTGTTAGCAAAAATCCACCAAAGTGACTTATGGCTCAACGTTTATAGGACAGGGTCCACTACTGGTAACTCTGGCCTAACGTTTAAAACCCAACAATCAAATTAATCCCTGACATAAAAACTCAATAATGTCCAATTCTGTAAAAGTGAAAATCAACCTTTGGCGTCTTCTTTAGATGGATCACATATGTCACTCCAATTATTTTGAGGCCACCACGCTGTCTTCTTTTATTACACAAGAAAAGTGGAGAACACAAAAATTTATAAACAAGTGTGTGGCAGTTTCTTTCTCTTTGCATTTGTTTAACCGTTCTAAGAATGAAAACAATACTTAACTATAACATGCACTTATTAGACATCTAACTTTACATTAGATGTTTTCATGTCGTGATTAGGTTGGTGACACACGGTTGAATGACCCTTCCGAGTTCCGAACCATGCTACTGAGTGGTTGACCCAACAAAAAAACACGACCCTTCAGAACCCGGGTTCGACACCCACAGAACACGACTTTTTGATTTTTTTCCTTTCTTTCTTTAGGAAACCCTAGCGTCACCACCGTGCGTCATATAATATAAGAGTAGAAAACAGAGAGCTAAAAGTGTGTCTTATTTTAAAATTACAGAGTCGTTTCGAAGATTATATGATGACCGATCTTCCAAGTGATATAGAGGACGAGGTGCTCTCTAGGCTTCCGGTGACATCTCTAGGAAAATTGCGATCGATCTGCAAAAACTGGAACACTTTGACTAAAAAAGAGAGCTTTATAAAGAAGAAGCAGAGGAATGGAATTGATGAGATGGTGGTGATGATGATGCTGGATTACAAAGTTTTCTACTTTCCTTGATGACCGTCCATCTCATCTATCCATATATAGAACGTATAGGTAATCTCCATGCAGATGGAGTGGACATATCTAGAATCTTTCCCTGCGGCGGTTTATTCTTATGCATCACCAAAAACAAAGACAAAGACTCATCTAGGCTTGTTGTTTGGAACCCTTATTTGGGACAAACAAGGTGGATTGAACCCAGTAATTCTTACCACAAATGTGAGAAGTACGCTTTCGGATACGAGAAGGAGAAGAGGAAGTACAAAATCTTGAGACTTGTGAATGAGGTCGACGGGAGTGGCAACCAAATTTGTGAGTTTGAGATGTACAGTTTAAACTCGAGTAATTCATGGAAGGTCACAGATGGTTTTGCTCCGGACTGGTGTATGCCGTTGCGATCGAGACACAGTCGCTCGTCTGTAAAGAGCAACACTTACTGGTATGTTCAAGAGAAGCGCCGACGAGGACTAGGAGAAATATCACCAAATTTCTATAAGATAGAAAAGACTTTGTATTATAAGAATAACTCTCTTATATTATTGCTTAGAAAATCTCCTCTCAAAACTAAACAATGTATGCACTCTTTTCTTACCTTTGATCACAACTCAATCAAAGATATATATAGTGCTTTCATATTCCTACTTCTATTAGAACTAGATAACTCCTAATCCTAGTAGAATTGTCCTAAGCCCTTCTTTGTCCTTAACACTCCTTTGTAAGGTAACTTGGGCCTTAAGTCTTGAAGTTTATCCAACATTTTCCCCCTTAAACTTCAACTCCTCTTTCTTCACTTCATGAACACCTATCAAGCTTCTCATTTCTTCAAACTTCATTCTAGCCAATGCCTTGGTAAGAATGTCAGCCTTCTGTTCCACTCCTGGAATGTGCTCCACACGAATAAGCTCTCTTTCAATGCACTCTCTCACAAAGAAGTATCGCTTGTGTATGTGTTTGCTTCTTCCGTGAAAAACAGGGTTCTTAGCTAACGCTATTGCAGACTTGTTGTCGACATACATCATGATTTGAGCTTCCTTCTTCCCTGTGACTTCACTCAGCAGATCCTGAAGCCATATCGCTTGCTTAGCTCCTTCTGTTACGGCCATAAACTCGGCTTCACATGAAGACATAGCAACTGTGTCTTGCTTCCTTGTACACCATGTGATCGGAGTACCACCAAAAAGAAATAAATGTCCTGTAGTACTCCTCCCATCATCTAAGTCAACATTGTGACTGCTGTCACTAAAACCGATGATCTCCTTTAAGCCTCCATGCTTATACTTGAGACCGTATGACGTCGTTCCTCTGAGATAACGCAAGATCTGTTTGATGATCTCTCCATGAGACTTCCTCGGGCTCTGCATATACCTGCTTACAACACTTACTGCAAAAGATAAGTCAGGTCGAGTGTGTAAGAGGTATCTTAAACAGCCAACATTTCTTCTGAACAGAGTAGGATCTATCTCTGTTTCATCATGCGACTTAGAGACCTGTAGCCCAAACTCCATTGGGATCACTGTTGAGTTGCAGTTTTGAAGTCCTGCTTCCTTTAAAATCCTTTGTGCATATCCTTCTTGTTTAATGGTGATACCATCAACTCCTTGATGCACCTCAATACCAAGGTAGTAGGTGAGTCTACCGAGATCAGACATCTCAAATTTTGACGACATCCCTTCCTTGAACTCCTTAATTGTTCTAAGGTTGTTGCCTGTAATGAATAGGTCGTCCACATAAACAGCAACAATTAGTAGGTCACCTCTGTTTTCCTTTCGATACACTGCAGTCTCCTTTAAACATCTCTTGAAGCTCATCTCCTTCAAGATTTGATCCAACTTAGTGTTCCAAGCTCGAGGAGCTTGTCTTAAGCCATATAGAGCTTTTGACAGCTTATAAACTCTATGTTCTTCCCCCTTGATCTCAAAACCTTCTGGTTGTTCTACATAGACGTCCTCCTTTAATTCACCATGTAAGAATGCAGTTTTTACATCCAAATGATGGATTTCCCACCCATCTGATGCAGCCATACCAATCAACATTCTTATTGTCTCCATACGGGCTACAGGGGCAAAAGCTTCTTCGTAATCAACTCCACTTTCTTGTACGTAGCCTTTGGCAACAAGCCTAGCCTTGTATTTGTTCACGGTTCCATCTGCATTCCTCTTAATCTTGAAAACCCATTTGAGACCAATTACTTTTACTCCTTGTGGTCTATCAACCAGAAGCCAAGTCTTGTTTCTGTTGATAGAATCAATCTCATCCTTACAAGCCACTCTCCACACTTGCTTTCATTTTGCTTCCTCATAGAACCGTGGCTCATCATTTATCATTAACAGTAACATCTCGCTTTCAATTGATGCTAATAACGCATAGTCATCAAGATACTTAGGAGGTTTAGATTGACGTCCTGATCTTCTTAGAGATGGTTGCTGGTCCTCATGAGCAACAACATTCTCATTATCAATTCTGTTTTCAACTCTATCTTCTTGAGTTATATCATCCTCTGATTCTGCTCTGTTTTCATCAAATCGATCTTGTTCTGCAGAATTTGATGATGTTGGTCCTTTTCCAGCATCTTTTATCTCTCCCCATTGCATAAGAAACATCCCTGGTTCTCTGCTATCTCTATTTTCTGCCCTGTTCCAGTTCCATTTATTTTTCTCATCAAAAACAACATCTCTGCTGACTACAATTCTTCTAGTTGATGGATTAAACAGTCGGTATGCCTTGGATCCAGGTTCGATACCAAGGTGAACTAACGACAGTGAACGATCATCCAACTTCTTAAGACCTGCAGCATCAGCTTTAGCATAAGCTATACACCCAAATACTCTCAGGTGATCAATGTTTGGTTTTCTCTCTCGCAAACATTCATACGGAGTGATATTGTTTAGTGCCTTAATAGGTATCCTATTGATAACATACGTACTGTGACGAACTCCTTCTCCCCACAGGTAGTTTGGAACCTCCATGGCCTTGAGGATGCTCCTTGTCATCTCCATTAGAGTCCTATTTCTTCTCTCCACTACACCATTCTGCTGCGGAGTATATGGTGCTGTCAAATGTCTCTTAATCCCGGTTGATTCACAGAAAGCATTGAATTCATATGACGTGAATTCACCTCCTCTATCCGTTCTAAGAGTAATGATTTCTCTTCCAAGTTCCTTCTCCACACTACTCTTGAACGCTTTAAAACTTCCAAACGCTTCACTTTTCTCTTTTATCAAGATCGACCACATATATCTTGAAAAATCATCCACAATAACAAAAATATATCTGTTATGTGCTAAGGTTGCAGGTGATATCGGACCGCACAAATCAGCGTGAAGAAGCTCCAATGGTTTAGAAGCTCGATACATTGTGGCTTTTGGAAAGGACTGTCTCGTTTGCTTCCCAACAAGACACGACTCGCACAGCTTCCTCTCGTCTCTAATCTCTGACAGGCCATGAACCATCTTCTGTGACGACATTGCTTTCAGAGCTTTGAAGTTAACGTGACCGAGCCTAGCATGCCACTTCCAGGTATCATCCTCGATACGAGAGTGTAGGCAGACTGGTCTTCCCACCTTGAGACTGATTTTGTACAGCCTATTAGTTGATCTCAGGACTCTCACCAACAATCTGTCGCTTGGATCATGAACTGTCAACCAGTTTTGTTTCATTCGTACATCACAACCGACTTCTGTAGCCTGTCCTAGACTCAGAATATTGCTCTTGAGGTCAGGGATATAGTAAATGTCATTTACTAGAACCTGTTCCTCACCTTTACTCTGAAAAATTATTGAGCCTTTTCCTTTTATTTCTACACAAGATCCATCTCCAAACTTCACCTTGCCTCCAATGTTCTCATTAAGCTCAGAGAAGTAATCCTTATGACCTGTCATATGATTACTGGCTCCATTGTCTAAATACCACATCCCATCCTCCTTGGTGTAGTTTCTTGGAATAATCCTCTCTTCATTCAGGTAGACAATCTCATGCAAAAACAGAGTTTTATCCGCTGTCTCTGTTTCTAAAGTCTCGACTTTGTTAGCTTCTTGATTTTTCTGAATCTTCTCCGGACACTGTGAAGCGTAGTGACCAGGTTTGTCACAACGAAAGCAAATAATGATCTTTTCCTTCTTGTCTTGTGCTTGGTTCTGTTCTGAATTAGACCGTTCCTGTGTGTTGAACTGGTAGTGAAAATTCGAATTATTTCTTCCTCTACCTCTTCCTCGATAACCTCTTCCTCCATAGCCTCTCCCTCTACCACGTCCTCTGCCTCGAAAGCTGTTGTTTCCATTGTTATAGTTCGTTTGAAACTGATCTGAGTTAGAAAACATCAGTTTTGTTTGATTTTCTTCAGGAAGTCCTTCTCCTGCAATTCTTTCTTCAAATGCTTTTAATCTTCCCACTATATCTTCGAAACTTGTGGTGTTGAGGTTGAGAACTTGTTCAAGTGAGGCTACCATATGAATGAACTTACTTCTAGGTAGACTGTTCAAGAATTTCTTCACGAGTCTTGGTTCTTCAATAACTTCACCAAGTGCTCCTGCTTTGGTTGCGATTTCAGACAGTTTCCCAGCAAAACTGTCAACCTTATCACCCTCTGTCATTCGTAGCTTCTCAAACTCTGACATGAGTGTTTGCAAACGTGCCTCCTTGACACGTTCAGCTCCAAGATTCCTAGACTGAATTGAGTTCCAAATCGCTTTAGGTGTACTCAAGTTTCCAACCTGCATGGTAAGAGCTTCCGGAATCGACTGAAACAATAAGGCGGTAGCGATGTCATTCTTTTCTGGATCATCCGATCCTGGTTCGATCGTTTCCCACACTTTTTGAATACGCAGCATGATCCTCATCCTCATGGACCACACTGTGTAATTCGTAGAAGTCAGAAGAGGGCACTGCAGAGAGATACCTTTCTCTAACTCCTTCGGACGTGATGATTCAACTATATCTCCCATAGTTGTGGTTCGATGGTCACCTCCAAAAACAGCTCTGTAATCCGATCACAACTTGATCGACTAGACCTAGAGCTCTGATACCAAATATAAGATAGAAAAGACTTTGTATTATAAGAATAACTCTCTTATATTATTGCTTAGAAAATCTCCTCTCAAAACTAAACAATGTATGCACTCTTTTCTTACCTTTGATCACAACTCAATCAAAGATATATATAGTGCTTTCATATTCCTACTTCTATTAGAACTAGATAACTCCTAATCCTAGTAGAATTGTCCTAAGCCCTTCTTTGTCCTTAACACTCCTTTGTAAGGTAACTTGGGCCTTAAGTCTTGAAGTTTATCCAACAATTTCCTAGTCTCCTTTGATTTCACAACGGAGAGATTTGAACCGCGTCTACTTCTGCCTCTCCACGCTTTCTTCTTTGATACTGTGATTCTTTCTAGTGTTAGAGAAGAGCAGCATGCTGTTCTATATTGGAATTACCGTGTACCTGGATCCGTCAAGATATGGATTACTAATAAAATTGAGCCCAATGCAAATGCAGTGTTGTGGAACAATTTCTTAGCTGTTGATACGATACCACTCATTGGTCATCCATCATTTCATAATTTCGATGGGAGTTTTTACGTTGACGAGGAGACAAAGGTAAAAACCAAGAGCGTAAGGGATACTTGAAAAAAGTGGATCTTGGCGAATTTAGAAACCAAGAGCGTTGTTGCCCATTTGTGTGCTTATGTTCCAAGCTCAGTGCAAATCCCAAACACACCCTGATCTCTTAAATTTGTTTTTGTGGTGATGCTATTATTGAGATTTGAGAGAGACACAAAAGGATATGAGTATATATGGTACTGAATTCCATATCAATCATAATGAGCTATGAATGCTATAGTGCTAATTAGTAAACCCTTTATTTTCTCCTCACTTTATCGTTTGTTCTTCTTCCCTTTTGTGTTCTACAAAGCATGCTCTCGTGCCTTGGAAGTTTACATATATACATGTGGTGGTGTGGTCACCATTTTTATAAAGAAGTGGTTCCTTTTTTTTATCTTCTCAAATTAAAGAAATACTTCTTTCTTTCTCTCTTTGATATTTTTTTTTAATTCACACTATCAAACACGTCTCCTTTGTGGCAGACCACCAAAAAGTCCAAAAGCCTCCTACTTCTATACTTTATTTTCGTTTATGTACTAGATAATTAGTCCACGCAATGCGTGGTTGTATGCATAATAGTTTTGATTATATTTTTTAAATTTTCTTAAACTAAAATATTGTTTTACTAATGTATAACCTCAAAAAAGTTATACTAATGAATGAATCTCAAAAAAATTTATAGCAATTTCTCAAAATAACACTCCCGTCAACAATTTTTTGGTATGATTATTTATTATACAAAATTTAAAACATATAAACTTTTTTATAAATAAAAAATTAACCAATTCTATAAAAAATTATTACAAATTGATTAGCTATATTAATATAAATAATAATATAGAAATTTAAACATTTTCCTAATATGAGAGAATCTATGTTTATGATCATGTTTTATAGAGGTTAAACATTGATTTAAAGATTTTTTCTTAATGACCATGTAAACATAAGACTGTAGTATAGTAAAATTGAATCAAATAAAATTATCAAAAAAATTATT
>NC_025692.1:5246644-5248515 GCF_000633955.1 Camelina sativa | reverse complement strand
AGGCAATGCTTATTTATATGATAAAAATTGATGCAAGATTACATTTAGAATTATTGGAGTTACAAATATTATTTATTGTGTTTGAATAATATTGAGTGGTGGAATATGATTAATGCATAATTTATTTTATTTTCAGTTATAATTTTTTTTTCAGTTATAATTTTATTTTAATGTATGAATTAAATGTATTGTGTTAATTGGATCTTAAATATTATTTAAAGCAATTAAACAATTAGAAATCAAATAAAAAAATTAAAAAAAAATAAAAAGTATTAAATGAAAATCAACCGATAAAGAGAGACTCAAACCTTACTTTTATATATATGATTTTTTGGTTTATGAAACACAGCACAACCTCGAAAGCTTTCGTCGTTGGATTATCTTTTCAATTTTCCGGTTAAGGAAGGGGTATTGGATGAGAGACTTTAATAGAATAGAATTTAATTGAATTGAAGACATAATTTATAGATTTTCAAGTATTGTAAAAGAATTTCAAATCTTTCTTTTGGATTCCAACAATTATATTTTGCAACAGATTATTAGAATTGAATAGATATCAATTCTCATCAATCGCCATATTGTCTTCTTCCCCAATACCTATCCTAAAAACTCTTATCTTTCTCTTTCACCAATCCCCCTTACTCTACCCAGAATAGCATGGATTCACTTCAATTACAACAGCCTTAGAATTCTCAAGTTGCCCATTAAACATAACACTAACAAATACAAAATTGACCAAAAATCAAAACTTAAACCTCTCCAAAAATTGACCATTTTAGGTAGATATAGATTCGTTGTAAAACAGGGATTGAACCAGAGAGTTAGTTGGTCTCTAGAAACAGAGTCTTGAGCATAGTAAAGTTCATGAATTCAGATGAGATTTTTCCGGTGAAGCTGTTAGAAACGAAATACCCTACGAATGTCACCGGAGATAACAACACCGCCGAGACGTAAGGCCTAACTTGACACTGGTCCAATTACAAGTATGATTTTCCAGCAAAATGTATAGCTTCCGACGAGGGAACAAAGTGAGAGAGAAGAACTGCTCTCTCGGCGTTGTGATCTTGNGTACTGAATTCCATATCAATCATAATGAGCTATGAATGCTATAGTGCTAATTAGTAAACCCTTTATTTTCTCCTCACTTTATCGTTTGTTCTTCTTCCCTTTTGTGTTCTACAAAGCATGCTCTCGTGCCTTGGAAGTTTACATATATACATGTGGTGGTGTGGTCACCATTTTTATAAAGAAGTGGTTCCTTTTTTTTATCTTCTCAAATTAAAGAAATACTTCTTTCTTTCTCTCTTTGATATTTTTTTTTAATTCACACTATCAAACACGTCTCCTTTGTGGCAGACCACCAAAAAGTCCAAAAGCCTCCTACTTCTATACTTTATTTTCGTTTATGTACTAGATAATTAGTCCACGCAATGCGTGGTTGTATGCATAATAGTTTTGATTATATTTTTTAAATTTTCTTAAACTAAAATATTGTTTTACTAATGTATAACCTCAAAAAAGTTATACTAATGAATGAATCTCAAAAAAATTTATAGCAATTTCTCAAAATAACACTCCCGTCAACAATTTTTTGGTATGATTATTTATTATACAAAATTTAAAACATATAAACTTTTTTATAAATAAAAAATTAACCAATTCTATAAAAAATTATTACAAATTGATTAGCTATATTAATATAAATAATAATATAGAAATTTAAACATTTTCCTAATATGAGAGAATCTATGTTTATGATCATGTTTTATAGAGGTTAAACATTGATTTAAAGATTTTTTCTTAATGACCATGTAAACATAAGACTGTAGTATAGTAAAATTGAATCAAATAAAATTATCAAAAAAATTATT
>NC_025692.1:5244181-5245043 GCF_000633955.1 Camelina sativa | reverse complement strand
ATATATTATGTAGTCTCTAAAATTATAATTTAGCATTAAAAATTTACAATGATATTTCATTTGGTTTTTTGTAACCCATACAACAAAAATAAGAAATTGAAAACATAAAAAAAAACAAAAAATGATTTGAAAAATTGTGGAAGAGAATGAGAGAATGTGAAAATAAGAAAGNAAAAATAAGAAAGTAAAAAATGCCAATCTAAGAGAATAAGGCAACGCTTATTTATATGATAAAAATTGATGCAAGATTACATTTAGAATTATTGNAGACTAGGCTCTCTCCTAGAGGTTGTTGGAGAGCTTGGTCCTCGTATCACAGGCATTGGTCTATATTCTTCCGTAGTTGGGGTTGTTTGCAATGGGGGTTGGAATCTACCGAGGGGAAGGAATCCTGCAGTTCAGCTACTTAGATCATGCATTCAAGCTCATTCACCACCTACTTCGGATCAAGGAGAAGACATTTTCTCTTGGCANAAAAAAAATAAAAAGTATTAAATGAAAATCAACCGATAAAGAGAGACTCAAACCTTACTTTTATATATATGATTTTTTGGTTTATGAAACACAGCACAACCTCGAAAGCTTTCGTCGTTGGATTATCTTTTCAATTTTCCGGTTAAGGAAGGGGTATTGGATGAGAGACTTTAATAGAATAGAATTTAATTGAATTGAANCCGAGGAGCTAAGGTCTCTTGGGAGGTTGTCTGTTCTCCTAAGTCTTCGGGGGGTCTGGGGTTGAAGAGGCTTGTGGATTGGAATCAGATTTTCGGGTTGAAGCTGATATGGCTGATCTTCGCACAGGCTGGGTCTCTCTGGGTCTCGTGGGTGAGGAAACACTTGATTAGGGGAAGGAGCTTCTGGA
>NC_025692.1:5242499-5242893 GCF_000633955.1 Camelina sativa | reverse complement strand
GAATACATTTGTTGGATTCCTCGATTGGATCAAGTCACCAACTTCGACCAGAAAACTTAATATCATTTGTAAGATTCTCTTTCAAGCTCTCCTTTACACTATCTGGGCGGAAAGGAATGCCAGACTCCACTCAACAAACTTCCGAACATAGAACTCCATCCGCAAACAAATTCAACTAATCCTAAGAAGACGTCTCCTAGGACTTGACAATGAAGACAAGTCTACTCCAGCGCGATCACCACAAGACACTTATCTCCATCTTTGATTTTCAAATTTCCAGCCGGTTTAAACGTACACAATTTTTTTTATTTTCCCATAATGTATTCTCCTTTGAGAACCAGCGTTCTCTCATGTTATAATTATAATGGTATCTCTTAAAAAAAAAAAAAAAAAA
>NC_025692.1:5223688-5242475 GCF_000633955.1 Camelina sativa | reverse complement strand
CTCTTTTGTGCCTGGTGGATTGATTTCAAAACGCTTCTTCTTCTTCTTCTTCTTCTTCTCTGATCTCCTCATCTTCGGATCGTCGTCTTCTCTACTCTGTGAACGATGGAGCAACAACCGGAGAGACGAGAAGGTCGGAGCTTCCCCGAGCGTAAAGGACAAAAGAGAAAGCTTGAGGAAGGAGCAGCCGCCGTAGAAGATCGAGAGATCTCTGCCGTAACCACCGACGGAGGCCAAGCGCTTCTCAGCGAGGTTGCTGCTCAAGTTTCCGTTCTAAACTCTGCTTTCTCTTGGCAAGAATCCGATCGCGCTGCTGCTAAACGCGCCACTCAAGTCCTTGCCGAGCTCGCCAAAAACGGTGAAGATCAGCTTCCCGATCTTACTCTTTTTTTTATGCCGGTTCTTCCTATTTTGTTGACCCTGTCATGTTCAGCAGAGGATTTAGTGAACTTGATTGTCGACGGAGGTGCTGTTCCTGCGCTTATGACGCATCTACAAGCACCGCCGTACAACGGCGGAGACTTGGCTGAGAAGCCGTTCGAACACGAGGTTGAGAAAGGAAGCGCTTTTGCGCTTGGTCTTCTTGCAATTAAGGTTTTTGATCCTCCATTTCTCTTGGCCGTCTCCTTGTATTGTGTTAGAAACTTGAAAGCAGTTTCCTTTTATGTCATGTTACTTCAAATCTTGCTTAAATTTAGGAAACTTTTGGTAATTGTAACTTTTTATACACGGAGGGGATTATTATGTATAGTTTGTGTGATCGTGTTTTGGGATTTGACTGCTTTAACAGCCAGAGTATCAGAAACTGATAGTAGACAAAGGTGCTTTACCTCATCTAGTGAATCTGCTGAAGAGAAACAAAGATGGTTCTACCTCTCGAGCTGTTAATAGTGTTATCAGAAGAGCCGCTGATGCCATCACTAATCTTGCTCATGAGAACAGCAGTATCAAGACTCGTGTTAGGTCAGCATATTTTTAAGTGAAGTGATTTCCTCCTTTTCGATATTTGTCTTCAGTACAACTATCTTCATAACTTCCAGTTGTTTGGAAACAGGATGGAAGGCGGTATACCACCTCTCGTGGAGTTACTTGAATTTTCTGATTCAAAGGTTCAGCGAGCAGCAGCAGGGGCACTGAGAACCCTTGCATTTAAAAATGATGATAACAAGAACCAGGTAAATATTGCTATCTTTACAGCTTCTAATTTTATTTGGGCGGAGCATGATAATTATTTCCTTGGGCAGATAGTTGAGTGCAATGCTCTTCCCACGCTCATCCTAATGCTAGGATCAGAGGATGCTGCTATACATTATGAAGCGGTTAGGAATCTTTTACTCGTCAAGAGTAATTATAATCAACTATTTTGCTACTTATTTATCTACGTGAGATTGACGTTGAAATAACTTGTTGAGTCATACCTTTTTAGGTTGGAGTTATAGGCAATCTAGTACACTCGTCTCCACACATTAAGAAAGAGGTTCTTGCTGCCGGGGCATTGCAACCTGTCATTGGCCTTCTTAGGTATGTGGAGACTCACGTTTTTGATGTACATGGTTCAGCATAGAGTTGTTATAGCTCTGACTAGAGCTAAAATTCTGTAAATCTTACTAATTTCTCTATTGCTGAGGTTTTTCTTTTCTTAAGATGCTTAGCTGTTTACCCCAAGTTCATTCTTGTGATTTTGTCTATCTCAGCTCTTGTTGCCCTGAGAGTCAAAGAGAGGCGGCTTTATTACTTGGGCAGTTTGCCTCAACAGATTCTGATTGTAAGGTACAATTTCATCCCAGGTTTTCTATCCTCGGCTCTTTTTCTATTCCGCAAAGCCTAAACTCTTTTCCTGTTTGGTTATACGAAATGATACGTTGTTTGTTACTGTTGATTTGTAGAATATACCTTCTCATTTCCCACTAATTGTATAATTTTCCCTGCTTTATTGGTGTCTTTTGTTCATTTTTCACTTCATGCTCAAAATTATTACTTTGCAGGTGCATATTGTGCAAAGGGGTGCTGTCAGACCTTTGATTGAGATGCTGCAGTCACCGGATGTTCAGTTGAAGGAAATGTCGGCCTTTGCACTGGGTAGATTGGCGCAGGTTCTTGTTACAAAACTTTTGGTAGTTCGGTTTTGAAAGTTATTTGGGCATTATAAAATAGTAACTTCGATTAAACATTTGAAACCACGACTGTTGTCATTTTGTTGCTTTTGTTTCTTAGTGTTTTCAAATAATACCTAGTGATATTGGATAATTTGCCGCTGCGCTGGTTGTCAAGTGTTTTCTTTTTGTGTTTTTAAAACAGTAGCATCCTCTTTCTAACAGGATGCCCACAATCAAGCTGGAATTGCCCATAGTGGTGGTTTAGGACCTTTATTGAAGCTTCTTGATTCAAGAAATGGATCATTGCAACACAATGCTGCATTTGCTCTCTATGGCCTTGCCGATAATGAGGTGTGTTGTATGCTACTTATGCTACTTTCTGTATATGTTCTAATAAGTATGCAAAAGTTGATGGTAAACGTCAATAAATGGGTTATTGATCCATTTTTCTTCCCCTAGGATAATGTGTCGGATTTTATCAGGGTGGGAGGTATCCAGAAGCTACAGGATGGAGAGTTTATTGTTCAAGTATGTATGGCGATGTTACCCTTCCTCTACTTTCTGATTCTATTTTCCAGAACCACATTGCTATACTCCTTTAATTGGCTAGATACTGAAAATTCATAGCAGCTTTAATTGTATTTGTTTTACTCTTTCCCTGTAAGTGTTTATATTATATCATGATTTTTTAGGCAACCAAAGATTGTGTCTCGAAAACACTAAAGAGATTGGAGGAGAAGATTCATGGAAGAGTAAGTTGAATTATACTTATCTTTAAATTTGTCTGTTTCCATCTTTGTAGAGAAACTGCTTTATCCTGGTCGAGTTTCTGAAGCTCTGTTGTAGTTTAGTATTTCTCTATTCAACCTTTAATATTTCTGTGCTTTGATTTTCCTTTGTAGGTTCTGAGACATCTGTTGTACCTAATGCACATTTCAGAGAAGTCTATCCAACGACGAGTGGCTCTTGCTCTTGCTCACCTCTGTTCACCTGAGGATCAGAGAACCATATTCATTGATGACAATGGCATGTGACAGTTCTTTTTAAATTTATATGAGCTAATGAGATGCTGCTTTCTTTTTTGGTCTTCTATTATGTTAAGACTTTTATTGCGTCAGCTGTCCAGTTTAGATGTTTTTTTTGCAAATTTTCTTATATCGAGCTGTCTTTCAACAGGGTTGGAGTTGCTACTCGGTCTTCTTGGCTCTACAAACACTAAGCAGCAACTTGATGGTGCGGCAGCGTTGTACAAATTAGCAAATAAATCTATGGCACTTTCTCCAGTTGATGCTGCTCCTCCTTCTCCAACACAAAGGGTGAGTTTCCTTTTTGCTTTAGTTCTCTAATTCGTAAGGAGTGGCAGTCTCAATGCAGTATTCTGTAACTCTTTTTGTGACAGGTTTATCTCGGAGAGCAATATGTAAATAATGCTACGCTGTCTGATGTAACCTTTCTAGTCGAAGGTAATCAGTCATATATTAATCCAGAAGTTGCGGAAATCTAGTTAGCTCCGAAGTCCGTTTGTAAAACAGAAAAATTATACTGCAGGAAGGACATTCTATGCACACAGAATTTGTTTGCTGGCATCCTCAGATGCATTTCGCGCAATGTTTGATGGTGGTTACAGAGTAAGTGAACTACAATTTTTGGCTTTTTGATAATGTTCTTGTGGAAGAAATGACAAATATCGTTTACTAGCTATAATGACAATGACCTATGGGTGTATGCTGATCTGCTCCCTATCAGAAGAATACATTTTTCTTGAGTGGAAATTATAGCTTAAATGTGTCATGGTTTGTTTTTCATTTATACCTTAGGAAAAAGACGCTAGAGATATTGAGATTCCAAATATCAAATGGGAGGTGTTTGAGTTAATGATGAGGTATGGTGAACTTCTACAGGCTTTTTAATTTGACTCATTCGAGATATTAAGATTTCGAAAAGTCTGTGAGAACTTTTCATATACATGTAATAGACTCACTTGGATTATGTTTTTCAGATTTATATACACTGGATCTGTCGACATAACGACCGAGATATCAAAAGATCTTCTAAGAGCAGCGGATCAGTATCTCTTGGAGGGCCTGAAACGACTCTGTGAATACACAATTGCTCAGGTGAGCGTAATTATGTTGCAGTGGAAAGTGATGTGGTTTGCATTATCCCTATTGAAATCTGACACGTTTACTCTTTGTGTATGTATGAAAGGATATAACGTTGGAAAGCATAGGAGACATGTACGAGCTATCAGAAGCATTCCATGCGATGTCGCTTAGGCAAGCTTGTATCTTGTTCATCCTGGAGCATTTTGATAAACTGAGTTCAAGGCCAGGGTAATATAAACAAGATCTCTCTCCCTCTCTCTGTCTCTCCCATAAGATTTGTTTATTGCTGTTTGTCTAAAACATAGTCAAATGGGAAATGCAGGCAGAACGAGTTGGTGCAGCGAACAATACCAGAGATAAGAGAGTATTTTTGTAGAGCTCTAACACAGTCTACTACAAACCTGCAAAGCTTGAGGTTGTAGAATCTACAATGTGGAAGAAGAAGAAGAAAAAGAAGAAGAAAAAGAAGAAGACTGCACTTAACTAGAGGTAAGTAGACAAGGAATATATAGAGAGAGAGAGATGAGAGAGCAAGCCGCTGTTAGAGGTATTTTATGGTCCTGTCCTGTGTTAAGTTATTTGCTGTGCTTTTGGTTCATTTTGGGTCGTTGTGTTAATCTCTTCTGATCACAATCGGTCTTAAAAGAAATCGGCAGAGTTGTATCCAAAGATACCATTATGGTAAACTTCCATTACATTCAAATTCAAAATCCTCGCTCCACTGATCCCTCTATGTGTTTGGAAGAAACGAGACTTTGGGGTAGGGTTGTGACTTGTTGAATTGTGTGATGATGAGATATAATTTACATTTGCTTCATCCGTTCATGTCTTTGAGACTCCTATCAAAATACCCATTTTTTTGATTTCACAAATAAAGAATCAAACTGGCTGTAAAAAACTATACACTGTAAATTTGTTACTCTATTGGGGGAAATATATATACACAGATCTGATAATATCAGACATAGTTTGTATGTAATTTGGTAGCACAGCTGGTAGTAAGTATATCAGATTTTCACATGTAATCATGGTCAACTATATATGAGGAGGATGCGTTGTCAAGTTGATCTCCTATATAATAAAACGGAAGTACACAGTTTTTTTTGTAGACTATAATTTTTATAAGTTGATTACAAAATAGGTTATACACTAAATATATGTTGGTTACAAAAAACGTTATAGATTAATTGGTCAATTCATGGGTTATATATGAATACACTTAAGAATATCACAAAGAATCTTCCTAAAGAGAATATTCCAATGATTTATATAATTTCCTAAATAAAATCTTTAGTATTCCATGTATTGTTACAAAATATATACTGTTAGACATAAAAATATATTTTTAGGCGTAAAAAGGAACAAAATTTTGGCAATTTATCACACTTAATCGTGATTTTCAAGATCTTATTGTGTAACTGAAAAATAAAAGCTTACCTCACAGGTCATATTTAAAAACTTTCACCAAACATAACATGTGCAAAAATTAAAATAAAAACAAACAGCAAACATAACCATTTCTCATACATAAAATTACAAAATTAACAATATAAAACTTACAAAATAAGTATTTTTTCAAGTAATTATATTTAGCATATGATTTTATTGCATAATATTTTATCCAAAAAAACTTTTAAAAATAATCATATAAATTATATTTTATTCTAAAATTATAATATAAATAAAAGAAATTTTAATCTATGGTCTAGCACGGCTCCTAATCTAGTTCTAATTTTATTACGTTATCTTCCACAAAAAAATAAAAGTGAATATCTGGTAGGATTGGGGTAAATTAATTAAAAATAAATCGAATTTGTACATAACATTTTACATACATGAGTCAGTCAGTCACACTATTAGACTTTTGGTTCAACAACGTGGTGGGAGGGAGATTTAAAGGTGTAAAGCTAAGCTCCGGTGGTTCTATAGACAGAAACCCTAAAACACAACTCTTCATTCGCAGCCAGCCCAGAGTCTCTCTCTCTCTCAAACCTCCGCAGATTCACACAATCCTCATCCGTTCTTCGGTACGCTTTTCTTTTCTTTCTTTCCCTCCCGGATCCGCTGATAAAAACTGTGTGACTAGCACCGATTGTTTCGTTCCTCGTAGTTGTGCTCTTGAGAGGACTGTAATCTCCGATCTTTACGATTTACTGTATTTTCAGATTTATGATTATCATTTTTGTCTCAATTTTGCTTATTAGATTCAATTTCAATTGATTCAATCTCTCTCCAATTTGTGATTTTTTTTTTTTTTTTTTTAATTTTGCAGTAGTGATAATGGGGGAAACACTTGATTCGCGACCTCATGCTTTTTAGATTAAACTATGGCCGCCGAGTTTACCAACAAGGCAAGCTCTCATTAAGCGTATAACCAACAACCTCTCTTCCAAGACCATTTTTACTGAAAAGTACGGTAGCTTAACCACCGACCAAGCTTCCGAGAACGCTAAGAGGATTGAGGATTCTGCTTTTACCACTGCTAACCAACAGTTTGAGAGGGAACCTGATGGTGATGGTGGTTCAGCTGTACAGCTTTACGCTAAAGAATGCAGTAAGCTTATCTTGGAAGTTCTCAAGAAAGGTCCTGTTGCTAAGGTTGTTGCTGTTGTCACAAGAGAATCCGTTTCTGAAGAAGTAGTATCTCCCCGTGAAACTTTTTTCGATATCTCTAAAGGTAAACGGGCTTTCATTGAAGCTGAGGAAGCTGAGGAGCTTCTCAAACCGTTGAAGGAGCCTGGCAATGTTTACTCTAAGATATGTTTTAGCAATAGGAGTTTCGGTTTGGGAGCTGCTCGTGTCGCTGAGCCTATCTTGGCGTCTCTGAAAGATCAGCTTAAGGAAGTTGACTTGTCTGACTTTGTTGCTGGACGACCTGAGGCTGAAGCTCTTCAAGTTATGAATATATTTTCGGACGCGCTGCAAGGTAGTGTCTTGTTGTCTCTCAACTTATCAGAGAATGCATTGGGTGAGAAGGGTGTTAGAGCATTTGGGGCGCTGTTAAAATCTCTGAGCTCTTTGGAAGAGCTGTATTTGATGAATGATGGTATCTCTAAGGAAGCTGCACAAGCGGTCTCCGAGTTGATTCCTTCAACGGAGAATTTGAAGGTCCTTCACTTTCATAATAACATGACGGGTGATGAAGGGGCACTCGCGATTGCAGAGGTTGTTAAGCGTTCGCCACTGCTGGAGAATTTCCGGTGCTCTTCCACAAGAGTTGACTCAGAAGGGGGAGTCGCCTTGTCAGAAGCACTTGAGCATTGTACTCATATGGAGAAACTTGATCTGCGGGATAATATGTTTGGCACAGAAGCCGGTGTTTCTCTGAGCAAAACTCTTTCGAGCTACAAACACTTGACTGAGCTTTACTTGAGTTATCTAAATCTAGAGGATGAAGGTGCCATAGCCATAGCAAACGCTCTCAAGGAGTCTGCTTCGCCCATTGAAGTTCTAGAGATGGCAGGTAATGACATAACTGTTGAAGCCGCTTCAGCTATCGCAGCCTGTGTAGCAGCAAAAGAACATCTGAACAAGTTGAATCTGTCTGAGAATGAGCTGAAAGATGAGGGATGTGTCCAGATTGCGAATAGTATGGAAGAGGATCATTCGAAATTGCAGTACATAGATATGAGCACCAACTTCATAAGAAGAGCCGGAGCACGAGCCTTGGCTCATGTTGTTGTTAAGAAAGAAGCTTTCAAGCTGTTGAACATTGACGGGAATATCATATCAGAAGAAGGCGTTGAAGAAGTTAAAGAGATATTCAAGAAGTCCCCAGAGTTACTTGGAGCTTTTGACGAGAACGATCCTGATGGAGAAGAAGATGACGATAATGAGGAAGACGAAGAAGATGAAGAGTACGAGGGTAACGGGAATGGCGAGCTGGAATCGAAGCTGAAGAACCTTGAAGTTAATCAGGAGGATGATTAAGTCTGTAATGTTTGGTTGGTACTTTTCAATGTTTTTGTTTGTTTTGTACCAGGATTACTTTAGCCGGCTGCTACAAGGATCAAATCGTATTGAGACTTTATTTTTGCCGATGGCTTTTTGTTAAAAGATAGATTGTATCGCTATTATAAAATTGAGCAGCTGTTTTGGTTTAGATACGTACGATTTAAACTGGACGAACATCGATTTTATATCAGCTTTTCTTGTTTATAAAATGTAAATCAAAGACAAAATCAGTATATAAGGGAGAGATGTTTTAACAGTAACAATGGCATTGTTGTTTTCGTCCACCAGAAAGACGTTTGCAAAAACCGCCTTTCTTATTAGCACATCCATCACGACACCAATTGTCGCATCTCTTTCTGTCTTGGTACGTTTTGCACGCTCCAAATTTCGCATGTGTGTTACAGCACAACGTACTAACGGATCCTTCAACAACAACATCTTTAACATGCAAAACAAATTATATTTTTCTTTCACTTTCAAGAACCACGTAAAGATCAAACGAAAGGTTTATGTAATCCCTTATTGTAGTATATCCATATGTTTCAAAATTTATGGTGAGAGACTAACCGATAGAGAATAAAAGAACAAGTAGCATAACAAAAGACATGAATTTCATGGTGGTGGTCATCTTCTTGATCCTTTTCTCCTCTCTTTTTTTTTAATCCTTCCTTTTTTTTCTTTTTTTTTTCTTTGAGTATTCTTGTATCTATTTATACTATTTTGCCAAAGTATTATAAATTCAGATTTAGAAAAATACCTAATGCTATTTCCTAATTTAATGGATCAATTTTCATTTTAATTTCACCGCAATTTATTATAGATTTTAGTTCTTATCTTCATGTTGATCAAAATCCTTTTTTTTTTTTTTTTTTTTTTTTTTTTTTTAAGGGCAATCTAGACACTAATTCCATTTGCGAAAACAAAAACAATAGCATATTGGTATTTTGGTCTAAGTATTGTAAAATCTAAAGTTGCAAAGGTTTCAAGAAGATAATTCATAATTATCATATGATCATATCTTGGTTTAACATAACTGTACCAACTACCAATCCTACATTAATTTTAAATAAGTTACTAGGTAATAACCCGTGCAGCTGCACGCATGAAATTTTTGTTTGAGATATTATATTTATAAAAATATTTATTTAGTATAACATTTACAAACTTATATTGCATCAAGTTTATGAAAGTTTAAAATATTAATCGTTTCACCATAAATTTTAGATTGACATGATGGCGGATATGAATCGAATGTTAACCGAATTAGTGATTGATTAGATTTTTATTAAAATCTTGAACTATCAAATCAGATAAAACCCACAAAAAAACTAAAATTTCATGAACCAAATAATTTAAATAAAATTATTAATCCGATCAAACCCGTCCGCTAAACTATCAAGTTACGGGTTTAAATATTTTGAGCCGCGAAATGTCTTTGCATATGTTCTGTTTGAATTCATGAGATCCGCGGGTAACCCACATAGTTTGGGCAAATGTAGAATCAATTGTTTGGGCAAATAATCGATTCGTTTAGATTCGATATCGCTCCCTTTTTATAGAGAAGTCTCTTTACCCTAATCTTCATGGGATTTGGGTTTGAGTAGTCGCCTCTAGATGAGATAAGGTCGTTTCGAATATTCTCTACACGAGATTGAGTCAAATATTTTCTTGATAACGTCGTAGCAAATCGGAGTCGGTCACAAAGTCCAATTACAGCCCGTATTGACTCGTTGTTTGTCGTTACAACTCGTATTGGTTCGTTAATTGTTGTGTCAGCCCGTATCGGCTTGACGATTGACATTACGGCCCGCATTGGCTCGATGTTTGCCGTTACGGCCCATATTGGCTTGATGATGGTCGTTACGGCCCGCGTTGGCTTGATGCTTACCGTTACGGCTGGTATTGACTCAATGTTTACTGTTACGGTCGGTATTAACTCAATGTTCTAGAGAATGCATAATTCTCTATTATTTATAGAATATATCACAATATAATAGAATTTATCTATTATAATTTATATGATTAAAATTATGCCCAACACATTTCAATAAATCATTTTTTCTAATATATAAAATATATTTAAAACTTAAACTTGATTTATATTAAGGGATCCCTTTATATTAATAAAGTTATGTGATAAAAATTTTAAGAATAACGCATTTGTATTTGTTTTTTTTTTGTTGAAAACACAATGGCATATAGCTGTAATAATAAATCAAAATGAGGCTAAATTAACTAAATGTGTCTCAGCTATTGGTATAATATTATTACTTTTTTCATTTTTATTGGACTGAATTTTCTAAATTTTAAGATATTTGTAAAAAATTATAACTACATATTTATATATAATGTTTAACTACATAGTTATCCAAATTAAAATATATATTCATGTCATTTCCATTGGTGATCATACATTTTTTTGGGCAAATATAGGTACAGTTTTTAGCAAAAGAATAAACTTTGAGCCAGTTTCAAATGATATTTGATTCTTTCACCATTAAAGCTTTATAAATTTTTAGAAATGTAACATTATTTATATTTCTGAAGATATGATTTTAAATATATATTTTTTTACATCTCATAATATAATTATAATATTATATTAAAATACATTGTGAAATTAATTTAATTTCAAAAATATGTAGGAAATAATATTTATCATATTTTGAATAATATTTACCAATTTAGAATTTATAGGAGCAAAATATTGTGTATATAAATAAATTGAATAGCAATGACAGTTTTATGTAATATTATGGAATATTAAGGACACATAATAAATTGGGGACATAGCTCTCTGGCAACAACACGTCAGTTTTTTTTAGAGAATGTTTCTCTTTTAATATATAGGGGATAATGAGTTTTGATATGAGTTTGATGGTTTTAGGGAAGTTGTTATGATTTATGGTAAAATCTTTATAAATGATCTATTTAAACCATGAGTTTTAGATTTGTGTATTTTTAAGTAAAGAAATCCTCTAAAATCCAACCTTCAAAATGTTTTAAAAAATAGTGGATTTTAAATTGGGAAAAATGTCATTTAAATGCTTTTGACGAGAACAATCCTGATGGAGAAGAAGACGATGATGAGGAAGACGAAGAAGATGAAAAGTATGAAGGTAACGGGAATAGCGAGCTGGAATCAAAGATGAAGAACCTTGAAGTTAATCAGGAGGATGATTAAGTCTGTAATGTTGGTTGGTACGTTTCAATGTCTTTGTTTGTTTTGTACCAGGATCACTTTAGCCGGCTGCTACAAAGACCAAATCATATTGAGAACTTTGGTATTAGTTTTATTTTTGCCGATGGCTTTTTGTTAAAGGAGAGATTGTATCGCTATTTTAAAATTGAGCAGCTGTTTGGTTTAGATACGATTTAAGCTATTTTATAATCAAACCAATGCACTACCAAATCAAACTGGGCGAACATCGACTTTATATCAACTTTTTCATATAAAATATAAATCAAAGACGTATAAACAAGACAAGATTTTGTTCATTATAATCGTTTAAAGTAAGCAATGTGATGCAAACACAGGCATATAAGGGAGAGGTGTTTTAACAGTAACAATGGCACTGTTCTTGTTTTCCACCAAAAACACGTTTGCAAAAGACCGCCTTTGTTATTAGCACATCCATCACGACACCACTTGTCGCATCTCTTTCTGTCGTGGTACGTTTTGCACGCTCCAAATTTCGCATGTGTGTTACAGCACAACGAACTATCGGATCCTTCAACGACAACATCTATAACATGCAAACAAATTATATTTTTCTTTCACTTTCAACTTTCAAGAACCATCTAAAGATCAAACAAAAGGTTTATATAATCCCTTATTGTATATCCATACCATATGTATCAAAATTTATGGTGAGAGACTAACCAATAGAGAACAAAAGAACAAGTAGCATAGCAAAAGACATGATTTTCATGGTGGTGGTCATCTTCTTGATCCTTTTCTCCGCCCTATGAGTTTAATATTTTTTTTTTCTTTTTGTGTGGAGTATTCTTCTATCTATCTATTTATACCATTTTGCCAAAGTATTATAAATTCAGATTTAGAAAAAAATATCAAATGCTATTTCCTATTTTAAGAGTTATAATGAGTTTTGATATGACTTTTATATTTTAGGGAAGTTGTTATAATTTATAGTAAGATATTCCCAAATGATCCATTCTAACCATAAGTTTTAGATTTCTATAAGTAAGTAAATCCTCTAAATGTTTTCAAATATAGTGGATTTTAGATAAGATTTTCAAATCATTAGTTTAGTAACATTGTATTTCAGGAGCTCAAACTCCTGGAAATTGGTTTTGCTTTCGGCTTCTTTCGAGTCAGAGGATGTTGCCCTTATTTCTGCATTACCTCTTAGTAATTTTTCCACACCGGATATATTGGGTTGGCATTTGACAAAAGCTGGCCTATACACCGTTAAATCTGGGTATCAGGCTTTGCGTCAGAAACCGGAAACCGTTGCTCTTGTTTTCGGTCCCAATATTATTCCTCTTCAGGCATTTGTTTGGCTGCTTCAGTATCCACCAAAAAACCGACATTTTTTGTGGCAAGCAATTACGGGTTGTGTGGCGACAACAACTAATATGCGGCGACGTGGGTTAGGCTGTGATATGGAGTGTGCACTTTGTGTAGAAACGGAAGAGACAATCAATCATGCCCTTTTCTTATGTCCTCCAGCTAGGCAGGTTTGGGGTCTATCCCCATTCCCGACATCCCCGACCTGTTTTCCTTCAGACTCGGTGTATGCAAATATGGATTATTTATTTTGGAGAGTTAAACAAACTCCTTCGATTGATATGTTCCCATGGATTCTTTGGTATATCTGGAAGGCTAGAAATGATAAAGTTTTTAGCAATTTGGATTCCAATCCATTAGCAATCTTACAGATAGCGGAGGAGGAAGCAAAGCTTTGGTTTTTGGCACAGGAAGATGCTCTGGGACCCACGCCCCCTGGCGGCTTTCGATCGACTTTTGGTCCTACGGTTAATACTCTGGACGTGACTAATAGGTATGGAACCAAACACCGATGTTTTGTGGATGGATCTTGGAAGGCAACTGACCAGTTTATCGGTACAGGATGGTATTGCATTTCTCCTGAGGGGGAATTTCCCACTATGGGCGCATCCAATTCTCGTCGTAGCTTGTCACACCTCCATGCAGAAGTGGAGGCCCTCATTTGGGCAATGCGGTGTATGATTGGTGCGGGTAAGGAGAAAGTTGTTTTCCTTACAGACTGTTCTGATTTAGTGAAGATGGTGTTTTCGCCTTCCGAGTGGCCTGCTTTCAAGACATATTTGGACTTGATTGAAGAAGATAAGGACGAATTCCTATCATTCTTTGTAGTCTTTATTTCCCGTTCACAATGATAGTGCAGACAAGCTGGCGCGTCGAGCTAGATTGGAGTCGCAACAAATTAACTATGTGAATGATTTTCCTATAAATTGGCTCGTTTGAGCTGATCTTGTACTATGTTGTCAAAAAAAAACATTGTATTTCATTAAACATTTTAAAATTCATGATTGAAATAACATAGGATTTTTTTTTAAAAAACAAAAAAAAAAATCACTCAAATTTTTTGATTAAATACACCCTTTGAAATTGAAATAGGTCTCTCACTTGAGAGACTCTGGGAAACTCATAAGAGATTTTAATAGCACTTGTCTTCCTACAAGCGGTTCAATTTTTTTTCAAATTTAAAATTAATTATAACGCTCCATTTATATATTAAATATTAATATTATATTGGTAGACTTAAAAGATAAAATGGATGTAGATGTAGACTTTTTAAACTCCACACTTAAATTTGTTATTTTAGTACAAACCACTTAAAATGTTTGATTGAATAAAATATTCTGATAGTTACAACTCCCTAAATATGTGATGATATAGTCATGGAATTGCATACAATATACACAATATCGTTCCACCATTTCATCTTAAGCTCTGAATTCTAGAAAAGATCTCTATTTTTGCCAAGGTTTGAACGAACGATTAAAAAAACAGAGAAATTAATCAGAAAATGGCTTATATTGCCTTGTAAAAAGAAAACATTATTCTCAGTTTAGTTTTTACTTCCGATTGACCTTTTCTTCTTATAAGTTTTCCAACTGAATAATGGCTTCTTGTCATTTTCTTCTTCACTCTCTTTCCCACTCTCCTCCTTTCTTTCTTCTTCTTCTTCTTCTTCTTCTTCTTTTCCCTCTTCGCTTCCGCTCGACTCTACCTCTATCTTTGACCCATTACTCATTGGTGTCTTTGTGTCCCTTTTCTTTCGTTTCTTAGAGACTTTTGAAGTATCTTCTTCTTCACTCTCCATCGCTCTCATCCACTGCAACTCGCTTAAAGAGTCGCTGTACACTGCTTCTTTACGTTTCCGTTTACCCGTGACGCTGCCAAAATGGTTTTTCGAATCGTTAGCCTTGTCTTCTTGAGTCTCTGAAGTGTAAGCCCACTCAGGAACTTCCTTCTCTTCCATGAGTCGTGTATTATAGTTCTCCTTTTTACGTCTTTCCTCGTCCATTTGTTCAAACATCCAAAACTCATCCTCGGTTCGAGCTGCGAGCCGGTTAATCTCTCTTTCACTTGGCACATCTTCCCCCAGTGAGCTTGTTCCTTTGCTCATGATCTCTTCCAGCATCTCTCTCCTGTCTTGAGCTGTTGATGATTCAAAGAGAGAGATTAGCATTTATCAAAAAATCAAGTTTGTGGTTGGTAAGGATATATGTATGTGTTTTAACGCCTTTTACCAGTAGAAGTTGTGTTGAAGAGCCCTGCTTGTATGACTTTGGCATCAATGCCCATCTTTTGCTTTGCACGCTCCAATATTACTTCTTCAATGGAGCCAATGCTAACCAACACAAACACTCTCACTTCCTTTTTCTGCCCTATCCGATGGGCACGATCCTCTGCCTGCTGGTCCATTTGTGGATTCCAATCACTGTCAAATATAATTATAGTGTCTGCAGTTTGTAAGTTCAAACCAAGACCACCAGCACGTGTGCTCAGAAGAAACATGAAGTAGGGAGAGTCCGGTTCGTTGAATTGCTTCAGTAAAACCCCTCTTTGGTCTGTCTTTGTGGTACCGTCGAGTCTGAGGTACATGTAGTCATTGAGTGTCAAGTAAATTTCGAGAAGGTCGATGAGACGAGTCATTTGAGAGAAGAGAAGAATTCTGTGTCCAGCCTTTTTCAGTTTTGGAAGGAGGCGATCAAGTAGCTCGAATTTTCCTGAAGCTCTCACAATCTCCGGCTTCTTCCACATGTTATACTCTCCTCCAACAAATAGGTACGGATGATTACAACACTTTCTTAATTGCATTGTCAGATTCTGCAGACTCTTTGATTTTCCATTCCCTGCAGATATGATTCCATTAGCAGTTAGCAGTTTAACTTTCTGATTTATGTTAAGATTTGAGAGAGAGAGAAGAAGTTAAAGCTAAGCTACAAACCTGTTTGAATACCGACCCTGCCTACGTCTGTAACTTGTTTGTAATACAACTTTTGCCAAGCCGACATATCACACTTCAGTATGACTTGTGTCTTTCCAGGAAGGAATTTCTCAACTTCACTTTTTTTCCTCCTCAGTAGAAACGGCCTTATGACCTGAAAGTGGCATTCACATTGAGTATTTTGCATAGCGGATTTGCTAAAAAGTTTAAGCAAACATAGGAGCATAAAAAACCCACATGATGCAGACGATTAATAATCAACAGCTCCTCTTCATCTGTAAGACTGGCAGTACCACGTTCGGCGAAAGGAGTATTAAACCATTCTTCGAAATTCTGAACCGAGTTAAAGATGTGAGGAAGTAGAAAATTAAGCAGCGACCACAGTTCTTGCAGACTGTTTTGGATGGGCGTCCCAGTTAGTAGAAGTCTGCGCTTAATGCGATAGCTGCATCCAGGGAAAACTAGTGTAAGCAAAATGTATTCAAAGTTCCTCTGTGACAGCATGAGATAAATCAGAGTAACAACTAACAACCACTTAACACCATTCATTTCAGACTTCATCAAGCTATGCGTAAGAAGGTAATTAAGAAACTAGACAGACTTATAAAAACAAGAGATTCACACAGAAACATACCCCGTTCCTAGAGTCTTTGCGAGAGCACATTCATGGTTCTTTAGCCGATGTCCTTCATCAACAATCATGTAGTTCCAGTCAATTTTCTTCAAAAATGCTTTATCTCTCATGATAAGATCGTAATGGGTTATCAACACCTGAAATTTTCCTCCTGCTATTGTTGCACGTATTTCACTTCTTCTCTCTTTCGATCCATCGTAAAGAAAAGCGGAAATGCTGTCAAATGGACAAAATGAAGCACATTTCATACACAACATCCATACAAATGCAATTAATGAAGTATAAAAGGTTGTTAGGAACATACCTGGGTGCCCATGTTGCAAACTCATTTTCCCAATTTGGTAGCACAGCTTTTGGAGCCACTATTAGATGAGGCCCATGCACATTTTTACTCTCAAGAAGATACGCAATCAGTGCAATTGTTTGGATAGTCTTTCCCAAACCCATTTCATCGGCTAAAATTCCATTATAGTCGTTGTTGTATAAAGAGACCATCCATTGAAGCCCTTCTAATTGGTAAGATCTCAGTTCCCCACCTTGTAGAAGGGATGGCTGCTTCGTCACCTGTTAAAGAAAACATTGATAGTTGAGTTAAACAAACTAAACCATACTCCAATTATATACTAAAAGACAACCATAATTACCTTCTCCTGTATTGTATGGATAGCCAAGTTATACTGCCTCTCGCCTTCTAGTAAGTCATTAGAATCATCATTATTGTTAGACTCGATGATCTCAATATCTTGGTCAGGAAGCACATCCTCGGGAGCATCAACTTCAGATAAGTCAGATTCTGAGCCTTTCAGTAGTTTGATGCCTTCTGAAATTTTGGCATCTTTCTGACGCTGGACTGCAGCTCCCAAACTAACAAAGATTTTGTTTGTCTCCTCTAGGAAAAGGGTTAGTTTTTCATTCTTACTCTCCTTTGCTAGTTTCATGTATTCCTCTTGATCATCAGATTTAAGCGCCATGATCCGCAGCTTTTCAGCTCGGGTAGCACGTAGCCTTTGTTTTCCATGCCAGCCCTGTTAGATAGAAGGCATAATTCCTTTTTTAGTATAATTACGATATAATCAGGGTCCTGAGTTCTATGGCAAGAAAAGTGAGCAATGATAAACATAATGCCAGGGATATCATACCTGGACAAAATCATTTCTTTGCTTACACCGTCTCTGGGAAGCCTGAATTTGCAACTGGAATTCACGAACAGCGTTGAGTACTTCTGCGAAGAATTTCCTCTGCGTCGTTTCAATCAGATTCTTCTCCTCTTCTTCTAACCGTAATAACCTCTGAATAAAGAGTTTAAAAGCATCAGCAAGGAGTTTAAAAATCATAAAATAGTATCAGCATATACCCCAATTAGAATTTTTGTACAGGTTTCAGTCTCAGACACTTCTACAAAATTCGCCTATCCAAACAAAAAGAGGAACCTAGTAAGATATATATCCACAACTCTTAGTCTAGTTTTCTTCTAAAAGGTACTTGTTCCTATCATCTCAAAACGTCATCAGTTTGCATTCGAAGAACCAATTCATCATTATAGGTAAAAAGTATAAAATCTGGGAGGAAGCAATTTTGGGTTGAATTAGATAGAAAGCAAAATGACCTCGGCATCACGCTTGTTTCTGAACTGATCATCAGCTTCCATAACAAAAGGATCACCAACCCCATACATTCGGCGAGGCAACCGCATCATGCCCCAGTCATATAGTTGTCTTTCAGGATGTACACAATTCAAACGCAGCAAGTATTCCGCGCTCACCTCACCCCGAACCTTGCACTGTAGTTCTTGTAACTGCCACACACAAACGAGACACCGTGTCAGTGTTAAAGAAAAACCATATTTCAAAACAGTATCACATAATAGAAAAAGAACCACTCGACTTGCACACATAATAAATAATATACCTTAAGTCCATAAAGATCAAGTAAGCATTTATTCTGCAAATCTTCACCTCTATTCGAAGGTAATCCTGATTCAAACCACAAGAGTTAGATTCCTCTCACATGATAATTGGTTCCATTGGCTTTTCACAGAAACATAATGGACAAGAAGGAGAAATCTAGACAGATAGTTTGCAACAAAACTAGAAACAGTAGAATCAGCAATCACCTTCAAGTTCAGATAATCGGTTATGGATACGACTCTTATACCGAGTCTCCTTTAATTCGTCCAGCCAAGAGCCTGATTCACAGTTTTGTCGCTGCTTCAAAAGTGCATCTTCGAACTCACTCATCAAATCACCTCCACTGGAAGTACTACAATTGCCCTGCAAACACCAATTAGACAAGTAAACAAGCCGAAGAAAGCATAGAAACCAGTTAATTTCTTCGATCCACAACCTCATTAACCAATTCACAAAAAATCTCCAAATCCATATACGAAATTCGAATTGCTTAGATAACGCACAGAACCAGAAAACTTCGATTCGCAAAACACACAACAAAATCGACGAATCCGAGCAAGGAAGAAAAAGGAAATCGAATGAACAAAAGAGAGCTTACAGAAAGAGGCGGAGGAGAGGGATCGGAGAC
>NC_025692.1:5214604-5223063 GCF_000633955.1 Camelina sativa | reverse complement strand
GGTTTGCCTTCTTCGAATTTTCTTCTCTCGCTCTGGTGTCCTGAGAGAACCCCCAAAAGAATAAACGAGACGGAGATAAACTAAACCACCAGTCGCTCACGCGCACCGGTCTATTAGGGTCTAACCTTGTCAGTTTTACATAATTACCCTTCTTTTTTTTTGAGCCGGCTCTTAAGCCTTTGCGGCCCAACTTATTGTAATTTGGCCCATTTGTTTTTTTTTTCACACAATAGGACTAAAAATCTTGATTTGGTGATAAGATTAAAGTATTAAGATTTTAATTTCAGTGTACAGAGAGATGAGGTGACTACATTTCATCTGCCAATGTTGAAGGAAATTTTAAAAGGCCCCAAAATTGGGATAGTACAAGAATATAAACTTGGTCCAACTTCTAAAACAATTACAGTACATCATTCTTCTTCAAAGAAGAAAACCTCAAATCTATGAGAAGTTCTCTGAATCTTCCATCAAGCTTAAAGTCTTTTCACTGCCCTGTTGATGGGTTCTTGGAAGTATTGAAGTGATATAAACATCGCCTCCTGCATAATTTATCGCACAATCTCCTCAGCTCAATCATCCCAAAAGGAAAAAAAAAAAACTCATAAGAAAAATCTGAGAATACCTCTGCTCGAATGGTTCGGCTTCCTTGATGTGGACAAGTATTCAAGTATATATTAAACACCTCTCGAACGTTTTTCCCCTGTATCAATGATCTTTTCATTAGTGTCCATATCAAAACACTTAGTACAGGAAAAAAAAAACGCACTAGATCACTGAGAAGTCTAGAAACTTTGTGAGAGCTAAAGAGCTGAATAAGAGGTTACCTTATACTGATTATCATCTTCAATACTTTCTTCAAGCCCAGCAAGTCCACCAAATGCAATCAATAAGTGCCTATGATTTCATGCCACAAGCATCTAAGTCAGTCCCTATAAATTAAAGCTGCTAATGATGTGTTTAGACACAAACTTATAACCATGTTAAGGAGGGATAATGAAAATATCACCTAAATGTTGGTATTTTCAGCTCTGATGAACTAATTACCACGCCGTGCTCCGAGGTACCAATCAAATAATCGTATCCACCCTGCGTTTCGTTTGGTATTAGGAAATAAGGTTATGCAGGAAATATGATCTAAATCATAGAAGGATGACGAGCAGAGTATCACTATCAGTACCTGGAAAGGGCATTCCTTGAATACTGAACTCAGTTGTGATGCATATCGTACTTTGTATCCCCAATACATTCCTGCTTCTTCTCTTGGCTTAGAGGGCGGAACAATCTTGCGTACCAAATCTAGATGAACCAAATTAAAAATTCATTAACTTCAAACAATTTATCTAAATCGAAATTTAAAGATAGAAGACAGATCGTTATGATAACTTGAAAGAAAATAGAGGTTGTCAGTACCTAAATCGGGGTTGGTTCCCATGGCTACTGTAACTCTTATTCCTGGACTAAGCACTTGATCAACAACAACACTCTGCATAAAGAGCATCGAATAAAGGTCAATCCATGCCAAGAAAAAATATTATTCCCGACTGAGATATCCCAAGTTGAGAGGAACTAATAATACCTTGCTTAAACCCACATCGACCATTGTATTCTCAGAGTTTGGAGCCTTTTCACTCAGCGTCACGCCTATAAGGATATCATTTCCAAAACAAAGATGAAACACAACTATAGTACAATATAGCACATCGTCAACAACAAAGAAAGGTGATAGCTTGATTCATGTTTCTCCACATCAGTTTCTTGAAAGATATCTGGTATATCATATGGTATCACTAAAGATGTAATGTGCAATCTAATTGGATGCATATGAAACTTTGGTATTACCTTCACGGTATTGTTCCCACTCGTGCTTACGCAAATGGTGAGGAGCATCAAGAGGTGGCAACATACCCTATTATATAGATCAAACAAAAGTGGTCAGAAGACACTAGAAAACGTAAAGATTGAAGAAAAGAAAAAAAGACCTTTGAAGTACACACCACATATCTAAGATCATTTTGCTTAGGGAAGAGAGATTTCCTCAAATACTGTGGTGTCTCTAGATACTTCAAGATACGAACAAGAAAGGAAGCACCACTTTCATTGCTATCAGAAGGATTCGTAGCAGCAGCTTCGATTTCTGAGCTGCTCTTATTGTCAAACACCACGATCTGATTTTTAAAACATAAAAAAGCTGTCGAATTTAGCATACAATTTTGTTATCCATATAAGTAGTTTTGATTCAACAGCAACAAGTTTGTTTTGAGAGCTCTGTGGATTGAAAGAAGAGAGAATGATTAACATACCTCGTCGATTCGGAATATTGTGGCTGCACGAGCAATTTGGCCAGCGAGCTGAGAAATGTTAAGGGAGTTTTTAAAATTGCTAAGAGAAGAGATGAAATATCAGGTAAGGGCACCAAGGGAGAGAGAGAGAGAGAGAGAGAGAGAGAGAGAGAGATTACGCGTGTGGCGAGCTCGAGTGATTGAGTGTTGTGGATGATTGAACCAGCTATGGCTATGCTTACAGTGGCTCTGCCTTCTTCTACATTACCCTTTTCCTCTTCTTGTGTTTTCGATTGCTCCGAAACAAGCTCCGGCTCTTCCTCTTGGTTTTTCTTCTTCTTCTTCTTCTTTTTTTTCTCCTTCTTCGCGTCACCGTCGAGACTCATCTTTTGCTCCGGTTCTGTCTCCGTATCGTCATGGCTTCTCTTCTTCTTCTTCTTCACCTTCTTTTTACAATCTCCGTCAATCGTTGTAGCAAGCTCTGGTTCCGGTTCCAGCTCAGGAACGTCGTCTTGACTTCTCTTGTTCTTCTTCCCCATTTCTGCCGCCGGCGAATGCTGCAGCCGTGGCGAATTTCGCAGGGTTTATGTGGTTTTGGGTTCTTACTGGACTCTTGGGCCTCTATTACCTTAATCGATTAGGCCTATTTTACCGGCCTATCAACTTGAACGTAAAGTTTACGATTTACGTAGGGAAAACCCAAAAAAATATTGGAAGTATATATCCATATTAATAAATATCGTGCAACTGAATACCCACAAAATTAAATGTTACTCTGTATTACAAATTTACAATAGACTAGTTACCCACGGTCGGTTTATCGTGGGCTAAACACTTTATCTGAAAAAAATTTAAAATAATTTTATCTGTTATTTTGTTATTTATAATCTTTAAAAAATATCTGTTTTCTTTTTTGTTTTACTTTTTGTTGTCACCCTAAAAAACTGTATAAAATCAAATTATATTTATTATTATATCAGAAAAAAATCTTAACTGTTTAACCAAGTAGATATTTCTAAATCTTTCTTTTAACGAATTTAATAAACTAATATTTTGTCTACTCTAATTAAATTATCTTAATTACCCTTAATGATCATATCTTTTTTTGTAGTATTTCTAATGGCATTCTAATGTAATTTTTACATTTTTAATGTTAATTTTATAATTGTACTTCTCAATTAATATAGTAGGATAATGTTTTAGCATTTTTACACAAATTAAAAAAACATTTAATGTTTAGCTATAGGTGCATTATATATTTATAATAATAGATATTTATAATTCTTAACTAATAGTAATTTATCAAACTTTTAAATTTTCATTTAATAATTTTTAAAATTTACAATTTCTTGGCATTATTTGATAAAAGGATGATGATGATGATGATGATGATGATGATGATGATGATGATGATGATGAGGAGGAGGAGGAAGAAACAAAAAGTAAAATCACCCGGTTAATATGATACGACAAATCACCCGGTTATAGTGACTCAGTAAGTCAACTGTGGAGCAGAGGATCGAAGCGGTTTGGCATTGTTCCCTATCATTAACAACAGATCCACTTTGCGATTCTCCACCATATACTTCTTCTTCTTCTACTTTTTCCCCACAGCCTGAAGATCCGTCTCTCGAGAAGCCATCACCCTATTCTTAAACTCATCTGCACCGAAGGATTATAAGCCCATATTCAAGTCATATATAGAGAAGGAGAATGAGAGAGAAATTAAAATTATGTTTTCAAAGATTTTTTTTAATTCGGTAATAAAATAAAATGTAATATAATTTGAGTTAAAAAAATGCAATATTAATAATAATTATTTCATCCAATTAAAATTAAAACGAAAATTAATTCTATCTCATTTACTCTCTCCGTTTTTTATTAATTGTCGCTCTAAAGTTAAATTTTTGTATCATAATACTTGTCGTTTTAGATTTCCAATACAAATGTTTGATAAATATTCTAATTTTATCCAACAGTTTTAATGTTTTAACCAATCAGAAAATTAGAAAATATATTTAAAAGGAATAAAATAAAAATAATAATAATTTTTTTAATCTGTGTGAAACAACCTTAAACGACAACTAATAAAAAACAGATGGAGTATATATTAATAATTAATATAAATAGATAAGGATAAAATTAAATATTTTTTAATGAAAATGACAACATTTAATTTTTTAAGTATTAAATTGCACATTTTTATTAATATATATATTATTCTTCCAGTAAAAAAAGACCAGATATTAAACTTTAGATAAAAAATAAATAATATATTTTTTGGTTTTTTTCCTAATTTACGTATTTTACCCTTTTTCTAAACAAGAATACGTCTGGATAAACCAAGTTTTTGGTCAGCATTTATGATTTAAGCATTTATAGCAGATGGTTGTTGATGACGATTAACTGAAACGTACTTTTTGACAGTCATATTTTTCTACTTTTTTTGTTTTTGTTTTTTTTTTTTTCTGTCACGATCTTTGATATTTCTAAAATTTATTGATAACCAAAGATATATTGGTTTAACTGTAAACCATGTGATACGAAACAGCGAACCATAATAAATACTCGCTTGCCAGATGGCACTGTCCTATTAGCTTGACAATACAACACCTAAGACCATCATTACTGGCAGTTCTTTTATCGATACTCTTATTAAAAAATAATAAAAAGAAGAGAGAGAAGAGGATAAAAGAGAGAAACGTTCCTTGGCAGAGTAATCTGAGAACCGATACTCTCAACAAACAAAACAGGTGTCATCTGTTTAGTGGAGCAGATTTAAAAGATAAATAAATAATAATAATTTGTAAAAAAGTTAATTTATTTTTATTTTTTGAGGAACGATTAGGGGGTTACTCGAGTAAAGATGCTCTAAAGGAGTAAAAAGGACTCTCTAAGCTTAGCCGTCAACGGCGGCGCGTGCCTTCCTCTCAGCGGCGCTTTCCGCTCGAGTCTTGAGCCAACTCAGCATGTCACCGTAAACCAGATCGACCTTCTCCTCCGATTCTCCAATCATCTGATGCCACAGCTCAGGGTAGATCTTGATCGTCTTATCCTCGCTAATCGCTCTCCGATGAAGCTCCTCGACGCACGCCACGTCGCAGACAACGTCGCCTCCTCCGTGCACGATCAGAAACGGAACCTCAACCTCCTCAAACCTCTCCTGCAGATCCTTACAGACACGGATCAGCTCGTAAGCAGTGGCGGCGCGTGGTTTCGCCACCGTCCTCCTAGGGCTAGCCATCGCAAGCTTCCTCTTCCAGGGCTCCTTGAAAGAAACCTCAGGGATAGAGCCGCGCGTGGGGACAACGCGCCAGGTAGGGATGAGATTGGCGACGACGAAGAGCAAATGCTCCAACGGCCACGGCGGTTTGAATTTATCGCTGATCCCGCACATAGCTCCGTTAAGGATAAGTCCATCCCAAACACCTCTCTGACGGAGCGAGATGTAGAGAGCAATCGCGCCGCCTAAAGACTCGGAGTAGAGAAAACACGGCAGATCTGAGGGAGTCTGACGGCTGCGGAAGTCATCGAAGAAGGAGATACAGTCATCGACGACGGGATTGAGGTCAGGGATATGAGCGATGAGTCCATCTGAGAATCCATGCCCTTGGTGATCAATCGCACAGGTGATGAAACCGGATTTAGCGAAAAGGATTGATGTGAGCTGAAGGAACCAGCTGGATTCGCCGGTGAAACCGTGAACGACGGCGATGATACCGATTGGTTTAGTTGGAGGGAGTGGAGTCCACCATTGAGTGAAGAGTTTGAGACCACGTGGGTTGGTGATGAAGGCTGAGGAGTGGCTAACGGAATGTTTCGCGTAGAACTCGTCGGCGGTGAGAGATCCGAAGGGACTGTGTTCGTTGGCGTCGGAGATTGGATGCAGACCCATTTTTGTTTTTTTCCCCCAAAATCTTGTGGGTGGGTGAGGGGAAGAAGATGATGTGTGTGTGTGTGGGGTTTGGTTAACCGTTGAGGGGATTATAATGACGTTTCATAAATGAGGAGGCTGGGTTCTGGTGTTGTAGGGACACATGCTTTTAGTGTGGACGCGCGAACTACTACTCCTTATTCTAGGCTCGCTTCGTTTCCTTCTTTCAATTTCAAATCTCCGATTTAGGTAGTGTAATAAGACTTTTACAGTAAATGAATCACAAATTATCTGAAATTTTTAACTATACGTTTTTACTATTTGGTTTTATCCCATATCCGTCAGTCAAACATAACTTGTAATCATATAGATTGTGTAATTATGGCCGGCAGACGCGTAGAGAACAGTGTCTGTGTTTGTAACTTTTTTTTTCCCAATATGATGTGGTGGTGAAACGGTCATAAACTACTAGACTAGTTTGTATAGTTTGTTCATAAATCAAAATGAAAAAAATTAGTTAGAATTTTTTTTTTAATAAAAGATATTATTAATATTATATAAGCAAGAGATGAAACCAACATCGCTCGCTCAGACCCCCACCCTAAAAGCTCTCTCTCTCTGCAACTGAGGTTTTTTTTCTCTCTCTCATATACCCTAGTGATACACTAGCACATATAAATCAAAAGATTGTACACAAATTAACGACACTTCCCAAATACATTAAATGGTTTTTTTTTTCCTAACATTACAGGGAAGTATCGAAACCTAAGTAAATGATGGAGGTGTTGTCCTTTGTACGCATCGCTGTGGCTTCATTCAGCAGACCGTTTGCTATCTTCTCTCCAATATTCTCTGTCCCGCTCTCTTTCTCTCTCATCTGGTACATTTGTTTTTAACACATAAACACTACATTAGATCCAGGTTCTAACACATACTACTAGCAAATATTTGTCTTTGATGATTCAGAAAAAAATTGTTTACCTGAAGTACGAGCTGCACAGCTTTCTTCGGACTTACCACATCCCATAACCCATCACTACAGAATTGTTTTTATTTTGTCCGGTTATTAGAATAAGTATAAAAGAATGAGAACAAGGGACAAGCTTATTAAGTCTGTGTATTTTACCTAGCCAACAGAGCAAACACATCTTTACTAGATTGTTCAATACGCACAGGCTGGCTTATATATGGCTCTGCACTGAAACGGCTGTCTTGCTGTTTTGGAAATTTGTCCCCAAGCATCCTTGCAAGGTTTATACCTGAACAAAAATAATCAAATCAGACTTGGTGATTTTGTTACATTGAAGATGAAATCACCAGAGCGTGTTTAATTCATGGAGCTAGTACCGAAGATCCGAGACTCTCCATCTCTCAATGATAGTCCTGCCTCTTGGAATCGCTTTCTCTCGGACAAGCTAATCACTCGATGATCTTCAGTCATTTGTATATAATTCCCATCAAGACTACCAAATGCAAAACAAATCTTAATCAATTTTAAAACTCGAAGTTACTATTATTATTCCCAAGACCATTTATTCATGACAGCAAAACAACTATCTGAAGATCAGTATTAAGGAAAATGTAGGGATAATCACTCTTTCTATTTCCGCAAAGCAAAACAATGATATTTAAATATGCTTCTCTTATTCAACAAAATTCTACTGTGATGTGAAACAATGGAAAGCATAAATCTCATCTATTAGTGTCTATTTACTCTACCATAAACCCTAGATTATAAATAATCTACTGTTTCCAAAACAAGACCACACTCACTCACGCTTTAACACGCAAGATCCTTGTTTTCTAATCTGAGTAATCAAGTCCCCTCCCTCTTTCTACACCAAGAAATGCTGCTACAAGTTTATACTCAGGTTAATGCAACCTCCACAACTAAGAATCTTAAGATAGCAATATAGTAATTTTAACGTACTGGATAACACATGCTGAATCCCCAAGATTGGCACATTGTGCGAAGAAAACTCCTACATCGTCTTTCCACACCAAGAGAACGGTAGCTGTACAACCCTGCATTGATCGACTAGTTCATTAAGTATGAAGCAATGAAAATGGTCCAGCTAAGTCATCAACATATGCAATCAAAGGAAAAGGAAAGAAAAGGATAAACTGCAGAACCTCATATTGGTAATCATCCATGCGAGCTTCTGTGTTAGCAAGCACGTCCCTAAGGACGTCAGAAGCATCCCGTTGTGATAACACTTTCTCCTTCCTCAGCGCGTCTGATAAAATATTCGCCAGAATCTCAGGAATAATTCTGGAGAACAAGTTTAATTAGCTTAAATATTCAC
>NC_025692.1:5212030-5213424 GCF_000633955.1 Camelina sativa | reverse complement strand
AAAGATGCTCCAGTTGTTAGTGAAAGGCTCCTGACATATAATCATTAGCCCAAAACAAAAATGAACAGAACAAATTTCAACAACGATATTTTCCCGGCTGCAACCACGCCTGCCATAAATGTGACGCAGTTGCATGGCTAATCACATGCAGCTGAAATTTTCAATGCCATCAAAATTTGATTATTTAATGAAGCAAAATCAGTAGACAAACTCAGAAAAGCGGAAGTTCAAACATAACCAACCATAGCCTTTTTCAGGTTAGGATATCTTTGGTAGGTTAAGCATTAAAAATCAACCCATAATAAGAAATATCAAGAAGGATTTTAGAAAAGAGATAGTAAATAGCGGAAATTCTGATCAAATGACTCACTTGATTGCGGCTTGAGCAGCCTCTGCTCCCCCATGTCCATCACAAACACAAAACAGCCCAAACTGAAACCGTATATACAATTAAAACTATGTTAGCAGAAGCAGTAAAGTCCATCAAACAAATAACTCAAAATCACAAATCAAGGTTGACCTTATTTGCCCCTGGAAGCGGCCACTTGTAATGAAAGACATCTTCCATTGGAAGTTTCCTGCCTCCTCGACGTATAGCCATGGGATCTGAGGCCACACCAATCTTGAAGGGTATCTGAAACTCATTCTGAGACGAGATACGGACCTTCCAAAGATGAAAAGAAATTGCATGAAAACCAATAAGGAAAACAAAGAATCAGCACGCAACTTTAACCACTCAAATCGACTTACATAGACCTTTGTAGTTGTTCCCAAAGTTATTATATCTTCACTTGCCAGCTCGACAGGGTTACCCCACTTCCGACTGCCTACATCATGATGACTTACTGACCGCGAGTTTACGAGAGTTCCATTTAGGCTACCCATATCAACCAGCTCCCATTTCAATTTCTGAAATCAAAGCCAGGCAGGTGTGACGCACAGTGTAAGAAGTGACATGGAAAAGTCGAAAAAGTTAAACTATATAGCTCCTTACAGTNCTATGTTAGCAGAAGCAGTAAAGTCCATCAAACAAATAACTCAAAATCACAAATCAAGGTTGACCTTATTTGCCCCTGGAAGCGGCCACTTGTAATGAAAGACATCTTCCATTGGAAGTTTCCTGCCTCCTCGACGTATAGCCATGGGATCTGAGGCCACACCAATCTTGAAGGGTATCTGAAACTCATTCTGAGACGAGATACGGACCTTCCAAAGATGAAAAGAAATTGCATGAAAACCAATAAGGAAAACAAAGAATCAGCACGCAACTTTAACCACTCAAATCGACTTACATAGACCTTTGTAGTTGTTCCCAAAGTTATTATATCTTCACTTGCCAGCTCGACAGGGTTACCCCACTTCCGACTGCCTACATCATGATGACTTACTGACCG
>NC_025692.1:5208942-5210818 GCF_000633955.1 Camelina sativa | reverse complement strand
AGCCCAATGGCAGGACCCGCAATGACCTCCAGGGACATCCAACTTCCTGCACTTCTAACAGAAAATATGATATATGTCTTCACGACTAATTGAAGAGATGGAATGCAGTTGTATTACACACCCTAGGAAATTAAAAGAAGAAGAAATTACTTTGATCTTTGACGAAACTCGGAGAAAGATCAGTACGTCTATCCTTTTCCAGATCATGTTGCAGATTTTGACTTCTGTTATCCTGCCAGTCATACGTTTGCACTTCTGCCAAGGTACCTTTTTCATCTGGTAGTTTTAGCGTTTGGCCCACCAAAGCATTTTCAGAAGGTTCAGAAATTACTTCTAGAACCAAGCTTTCACCTACATAATTTAGAGCAGATCAATAGGGTGAAAAACGAGTGATGCATAGACTTCATAACGCAAAGAGGGTGTTTCTGAAAACAAAACAACTGTATCATTTCCATCAATCTAATGATGTAGAGTCAATAAAATCTTCACCAGAGCTGGATAGAAGTGGAGGAAAGAGGAAAGACTAACCTGGGGTGAAATGGGGAGATGAAGAAGGAAGCCTTTGTTTGTAAACACGTCCTTCGGTCAGAGATGAATGCAAAAGCCCTTCATTTTGATAGCAAGCTCCCTCTAAATCATATTCCCTTGTGACCTCACTGGTTTGGCCTTGGATCAAATTCCCATCATCAGATATAAGGGGTCTCTGCAAATCCCCCAACTGCAGAGAATGGCCGTGAAAAGTATTAGGGCAATGACTGAAGTAAAAAAAAAAAAAAAAGTAGCCTAAACAGGATGTTCTATAGCCAACAACAAAGAGAAACTCAATTCAGCAGAGAAAAATATTTCCCTGTATGACAAAAGTAATAATGATATGCCAGATTTAGTTCTTCTTATACAATTGAAGTATGCTATCCAAGAAATGCAGAAATTAGATATAAATGAACCACCTGTTACGTTAGTAAGGCTCAAACTAGAGTAGAATTCAGCAGAATTGGAAAATAGAGTGATTCAACCCTTTTTTTGCAACAAAGATAAGCACGAAGCTCCAAATTTAGATTGGCAAGCAATAGCTGAATCATACGTAGCTAAAGACGCATATAGCACAAAAGTACATCGAGTTGCTCATTAGACTTTTTAAAAACAAAACAGTTTTTTTTCTTTTTTTGTGCAAATCGAGTAGGCAGAGAAAAAAGTAGATACACTCATTATAACGCAAAGACAAAATCTATTAAAACCGTGAACTACACATCTGCCAACAGTGAAAACCTCAAAAATAAACACAATCTCATTTCCAAAAAGTCAAAATCAGATTCTTCAGAAACCAAAACACATTCTCACCGCCCGGCGTCGTCGCCTGACCACACAATCAATCACATAAAGATCCCCAAAACAATCGATTAAACCCAAAAAAAACACTCGCAGAAAGGAATCATGATCTGTCACTAATGATCAAAAGCGTTATCAATTCGCAAAGATCATCCCCCCCCCCCNCCCCCCCACCAGCCCACACACACCGCAATCAAAAAAATTAAATCGAACAAGGCCTCGGAACAAAGACTCTCAGGAGATTCGAATAGAGAGTGTGGGGCGGGTGTGAGGAGGATGAAGATGAGGAGGAAGATACCTTGAAGGTAGAAGAGAAACGGGAGGATCGGAAACGAGAAAGGTAGCGCCATGGCTTGCAGGCGAAAAGGATGATGAGGGAGATGAGAAGCAACATAAGAACCATGAATACCCCAATAATGTTCATCTCTAACATCGCCATCGTCTTCGCTCTCTCCACCCCCTTCCTCTCTCCCTTCTCCTTCCAGATTGGTTCCCGAGAACCTCGCTTTGAATTTTTCTTACCCCTTCTTTTCTAAAATTTTTCCACTTT
>NC_025692.1:5202616-5208324 GCF_000633955.1 Camelina sativa | reverse complement strand
TTTTTTTTTTTTTTTTTTTTTTTTTTGCCTTAAATTGTTATTTTCACTGTCTCTCTACTTTTTTTTTTTATAACAGTAGAGGAGAGAGTAACATTATCCTACGTGGACGCGTTACGATTGGTTAATACTTGGATTAGGCTATAGAAAATCATCTTATACGCCTTACGATTGGTTAGTGGTTGGATTAAGCTTAGATCAAATCATCTTATACGCGTTACTATTGGTTAATGGTTGGATTAACTAATTAAAGCTTAGCCATACTTTATTATTTTAATTATTTATATTTATTTTTTACATATCATTTCTAGATGGATTATTTTACATTGTAAGAAAAAGTACCTTGTATAGTTTCGTGTACTGGACTGTAAGAATTCTATTTCTTATAGTGTTTAAGAGTTGTATATAGGTGAGTGTTGTTATCTAAACACACAGTTGTTATAATCATACAAAGCAATTTGAGAATTAGAAGATATCTTATGTCTTTTTTCACAGTCAAAGAACACAAAATTAAAGCCGTTGATGACAATAGTCTAGGAATCTACATATACGGTCCTAGCTAACCAATCAAACATTAAAATGTTTCTATGTACACACATAAATTACTTTTAAAAACGTTTTTAAGATTTGTTCTTAGAACTTTTATATACAATTTCTATATCCCATAAAGTTAAAGATTAAAGTTAGGTTTTATGAACATGTATGTAAACTATGATGATATCTAATTGTAGAAAATCTCATTACTAGTCATCATGTGTTATTGATTCATAAAGTATAAGAATATTTTTCGATACGATATATAGTAACAAAAAAAAACCGAAAATTTCATACCATCATAGTACAGCATTACCAATCAAAAGTTGTAATTGGCACATAATCATGAAGATAACCCAATAATAAAGTCAATTTTGTATATGCATGGATTGTAATATAGCAATCGTAAATGGCAATCATGTATTCATCTCTTTGATACAACAGACAAGCACACAGAAAATAACTTTCATATAGAATTTTATAAAACAAATAGTAATTGAAAATATGATTGTGAGGGTTACCTTTATTCTTGAAACAGAGAGATCTTCCATTTTTTTGTTTTTAATCAACAAGTGTAACCACCTCATGTGTATTAATCAACAAGTCCCATATGTATTTATACTATACCTGCAAGCATAGACGAAATTGGGAATTACAAATTAATTTCAATATATTATACATTTGGTAACGTTTTTATTTTTCTTGACTAAGCTTTATATATGGTAAGATATACAAGTGGTAGCATGCAGTCCATATTTGATCTTCATATCATCACTCCCTTTCCAATTTTAATTCTATAAGAACCCGGCCCTCATCAATTTAGTAGATATGTTCAAAGCAACAATCATTTTGGTATAGCATATTAAAAACTTTTGGAGTGGCTAGAATCTTCGGTTGGTTACGAAACCGGCTGGTCAAACCTTTTAACAAGGTTGAAGAGATGATGATGATGATGATAAGGCCTCCTCCTCATCACAGAATGCGTCGCGTTCGCAAAAATCGTAATTAATTAAACGTTCTTTTTTTTTTTTTTTTTGCTAGATCTCTATATGATTCTTGTCAGATTTGTGTTTAGCACATACCTCTTTCTGAGCAGTACTGTTGTTAAACACTATATGGGTTACGAGTTTTGTAATGTTATTGTCGTTATAGCCTTTGGCTAGAAACAAGACCATTGGACGAATATAAAACAGACGTCGACAATTTTTTTGCAATTTTCTATTCTCTAACATTATATATCTTGCTTGCAGATCAGAGACCATGGCTTAATGCGCAGCAGATAGATACGTATGGGACATGCTTTAAGTGTAATGTGAATGCTGATTGGAGAAATCCAGATTCGATGGGTGGGGTATCTTGGATTGCTCTTGATTGCAGGGGTAGGGTTCTATACCATGCAAGAGATGCTTTTACGGAGTCACCAAACAGGATCGTTGCTGAGCTGCGGTGTATCTTGTGGGCGCTTCAAAGCTTACGAGATCTTCATGTGGGTAAGGTCATAATCTCATCGGATTGTCAAGCTGCGATCGCGGCCTTGTATAACCCGCAGGGCCGGCCCAACTGTATTTGATGCCTAAAGCTAATTTTTTCTTTTGCCCATTAACAAACATTTGATAAAAAATATTAACAAAACCAGGCATATCATGGCTCGAACTCGGATCACTTAAGTAGAAATGGTCTACATAAAACCACTGTACCACTGCAACATCCAAGAGATGATGCCCCGTATATTGGTAATAAATATTGGCGCCTAAAGCCTTTGCTTTACGAGGTTTAGGTCAGGGCCGGCACTGATAACCCGTGCTACTGGCCTCAGTATCGGCCATTGCTGGACGCGATTCACAGTATTGCTCAATCATTATCATTTGAACTGTCGCTTTTGAGGTGGTGTCTTGTCACTCTAATACCATTGCAAGGGACATTGCGTATAGTGTTGTGAAGGATGGTCGTTACAATTCGTACCTTGCTTCAGATGGACCGAGTTGGCTTTCTAATCGAATACGTAGTGAGGCACAACCGCGCTATGTGTTTAGGTTTATTCCCTATAGATAATTTGTCTATCTTGGTTTTGGTAGATTGGAACTTAATTATGTAAGATTATTACATTTTCAATTTACAATTTATATGAATGTTATTTTATTTTCCGTTGTAAAACAAAAAAAAATGTTTTAATTGTTTAATGTTGTAAAACACTTACTGGACTCTATAGACCGGCCCGCTCACAGTCCGTTAGGATATGGCCTTACGGCCCATTTACTTTCCGCACGTTTACGGCCCATGGCCATTGCTTTACGGCCCATGGCCTATCTTATGTACTCGATTGCTTTATGGGCTTTAGCCCTTGTACTCCTATTATATATACTTGTAACCTCGACATTAATCAATAAGACTAAGAGATTTCACTTCCTAAATTCTCTAGTTTACAACACGTTATCAGCACGATAGCCTCTAACCCTAAACCCTAAAGCAGCCGCCGCTTCCTAAACCCTAAAACCCTAAGGCAGCCGCCGATCTTCTTCTCTCTTCCACAAACCCTAAACCATCTTTCTTTCTTGCTCCCATCCGAGATCAAACCTTTTCTGTTCGAAGATCTCCTTGTTCACGAGCATACCTTAAGCTCGTGATCAAGCTTCTATCGACAGCTTGATCGAGGATCTTGGTCCGTGTTCGGGGGTGAGTTCGTCTGTTCGTGGTTCGTGATACCGGACGAGAGAAGTACGAAGCGGTTCGTGGGAAGCTGTTCGTGGGAAGCTGTTCATCATCCGCGGAACCTGTTCGTTGTTCTGTCCACGGACGCTGTACGTGATCCAGTTCGTTGTTCTGTCCGAGATCTGGTTCGTGGTTCTGTCCGAGATCTGGTTCGTGGTTCTGTCCGAGATCTGGTTCGTGGTTCTGTCCGAGATCTGGTTCGTGGTTCTGTCCGAGATCTGGTTCGTGGTTCTGTCCGAGATCTGGTTCGTGGTTCTGTCCGAGATCTGGTTCGTGGTTCTGTCCGAGATCTGGTTCGTGGTTCTGTCCGAGATCTGGTTCGTGGTTCTGTCCGAGATCTGGTTCGTGGTTCTGTCCGAGATCTGGTTCGTGGTTCTGTCCGAGATCTGGTTCGTGGTTCTGTCCGAGATCTGGTTCGTGGTTCTGTCCGAGATCTGGTTCGTGGTTCTGTCCGAGATCTGGTTCGTGGTTTCTGTTCGTGGTCCGTGAACGAGAGAGAGTTAAAAACCGAGGTCTGTTAGCTCCCGGTCCATATCCAGTCAGATCCAAACCGGTGAAAGGTAAAGATATGGCCGAACCCTCTTAGAACCCTAATATCGAACATGAACATTAACAAACTATTAAACCCTAACATATCCAAGTACATAAACAAACAAACCTTAAAGTTATATCCATGTAAATCTTAAAATCGGATTGCATAGGGCTGTTAGGTTGTTTGTAAATTGCACCAAACTTTGTCAAACATGAAATCGAATTTGGTTGTTTGGATTGTTTGTTGCATAAGAGCCTAGAACATGAACTTGTTAAAATCGAATATTGTTAAACTGTTCTAGGATTTAAAACTTGGATCATTCATGCATCATAACTAAAATTGGATCATGTATAGGATGTTAGAAAAATCGGCTGCATGAACTAATTCTTAGGATTCCTTAAGCATAAATTTGAACATAAATTTCCTGCAAATTTTCGGCCATGAAAACATAAAAATCGAGCATGAAACTTGTTCTAGGATTATTAGGATAACTTCTATAAACCTTTAATCATTATCCTAAAATTTAAATAAAATTAACTTTAATGTTCTAAGAGTATATCCGATTAAATTAAAAACTTTTGTTAAGTTTCTATAAAATTAAAACATGAAATCGGAAATTAAATATTGGTTAGGACAAGTTCCTAATCATCTAAAACTCTTAAAACAAATTTACTAAATCCTAGACTAAAAGGAAATTTAAGAAAAAAAGAAAATCCTATCTAGAAATAAGGAAATTATTGCATGCATACATATTTGATTTTGTTGTCTTTGCATGCATGAATTTAAACCATACGAAATCTATAATGGGCAAGGACATGTTTCGGTCTCAAATACCGCATGGCCCAAGGCATGTTTCGGTCTCAAATACCGCATGACCTGAATAAATGTTTGTTGCATGATTCGGTCTCAAATATCGCATGCTAACTATCGGTTGTCTATATTATATGCAGATGGCAAACCTCAAAAGCCTTGACTATCCCATCTTGCAAGCTTCTGGAAAGAACTACTTGGAATGGGTCAAAGACACCGAAATCCACCTAAGGTCCAATGGCCTAGCTGGTTGCATTGATGAGGAAGTTGAGAGCACTGATAAGAAAAAGAATAAGTGTCTCCAACATATGCACCATCACATTGCAGAGAGTCTCAAGAGCCAGTACCTCTTTATAGACAATCCACTCGCCCTTTGGACACAGCTTAAACGCCGTTACGGGCACCAAAAGACGGTGCTCCTTCCAAAGGCCGAGTTTGATTGGAAGAACCTAAGGATCCAGGATTACAAATCCGTGGAGGAGTATAACTCTGAGCTTTTTAGGATTGTCTCACTCCTTAGGTTATGTGGAAAAGAGGTGACTGAAAGGGAGCTGATAGAAAAGACCTTGTCTACTTTCAGCCCTAACAATAGAGTTCTTCAGCAACAGTATCGGCATCAAGGCTTTGCCGATTATGGGGCACTCATTGAATGTTTACTGCTAGCTGAGCAGAATGATGAGTTGCTGCTGATGAACAGTGCTATGAGACCTCCCGGTACAGCCCCATTACCGGAAGCAAATAAGGTAGATTTGGGAAAGAAAACTACAATGGAGTCTAAGGAGCCAAGAGCGCCCCATGAGACCAACTACGTCCACAGAGAAAGACACTACGGCCAAGGCCGTGGTGGCAGAGGACGTAGTGGCCGTGGCGGACAGGCCGGCCGAGGAGGCCGCGGACGTGGTGGTAAGGGCCGTACGTCCTTTAAACCACGTACCAAGGTTAAATCGGTCTGCGATAGATGTGGTATGTCAAACCACTGGTCCAAGACTTGTAGAACTCCCAAACACCTCATTGATGCATACCAAGAAGTTCTAAAGAAAAATCCGGAAGCCAACTATGCGTACATCGATGATGAAGGAGACTTCGATCATGAGAATGACGACTTGCTAGAGACTTCCGATTGCCT
>NC_025692.1:5200631-5201191 GCF_000633955.1 Camelina sativa | reverse complement strand
GTAAAGATTGGCTAAAATAGAAAGAAGCCATTGACGTGGAGTTAAACTCTTTAAAGAAGAGAAATGTGTTTGGTCCGACCTTAAGGACAACACTTGATATAAACCAGTTGGACATAAGTTGGTCTTTGTAAGAAAGAGAAATGAGAGTAATGAAAGCGTGAGACAAAGCACGGTTTATAGCACAAGGATTCTCTCAAAGACCAGGAATAGATTATGAGGAGACTTACTCCCTGTGATGGATGCAACGACTTTAATAAGTCTGGCTATAAAAGAAAAACTGGATTTACGGTTAATGGATGTTAAAACCGTATACTTACATGGTCCACTGGAAAATGAAATGAGATTACCAGAGGTTATAGAGCGCAATTATAAGAGTGGTTCTCGAGAAAATACTGCATAAGGCTAGACAAATACCTTTATGGACTGAAACAAAGTGGGTGTATATGGTACAATAGATTAAGCAAGTACCTAGCCAAAGAAGGCTATAAAATGATCCCATCAGTCCATGTATTTATAAAGAAGTTTGCAAACAAAGGATTTGTGATAATAGCAGTCTATAT
>NC_025692.1:5179365-5198303 GCF_000633955.1 Camelina sativa | reverse complement strand
GAGAGATTGAATAATGGTAACGATATTGTTTTGCTCTCGTTGTTACTAGATTTGTCATTAATTAAACCAGTTTGTTTGAAGTTCTCAATAGCTAAGATTGTGAGACATTGTCTTCTTTGTTAATGTGTGGGATATGTTAATGAAACTGTATGATAAACTGAGATTCTCCCTATTCTACATATGTTATTAAGAGATTGAGTAACAGTAATGCTACATGCATTTATTTTGTTACAATCAATTACCTACAATCATTTTTTGGTATGCCACTAAAGATGTCCATTTTTCTCAACTTTTCAGTTATGTTACCTTTCACCTCTGTTAGTAAATGGATATGCGTTACCGTTGCAGCCTAATATCGAAACATTGTAGATGCATTTCGTGAAGTGTCTCCATGTTCTTGTTTTACTCTGTTTATCTTACATAACAATGTAATAACCCTCTCTGTCTTATCTCTTATTAGACTGAACAATTTTTGTATCTAGTTACACTCTTAAGAGATACTTATTTGTTGAGTGTTTTTCACATTTCTAGAAAGTGAATCAATTCAATAACTTTTGAGTGCCAATATTGCTTTGATCTGTATCTGTCTCTGTAACTTGAGAATTTTTTTTTCCCACTGTCAACAGGTCCAATACGTTCCAAGCATGGCACAACCATCACGAGCTTTCTGGTTTGAGATACAAAATCATCTTTGCTGAATCAACATGTCTTTTTATTTGGATAAGACCAAGCGGTTGAAGAGTCATTGTTCCGATAGTGCATCAACTAAATGTAAGTTTACTTGTGTGTTATTTGTTCGTATAAATCTGTACTTGAGTCGTTATAACTAGACCACGCTAAAGCTTTTTTCAAATGTTGACATCTAATCTGTGGAAAATTTTGCGTGTTTGGCTGATATGTGAGTAAAGCATTAGTTATGGATGAGATTGATATTTTCTGTGGATGTCATGCTTCTCTAAAAGCAAAGGAGAAAGTTCTATAGTATAATAATAAGCTTTCACATTCTTTCTCTACCTAAAGTTGTAAAATATGTTAGCCAATGACATTTGTATGCTTGGCTTAAATAAGCTCCCAATCTCGTTCTAATGATAGAGTTTTTTTTTGTTCTGGGTCAGAATTTTAAAGTTGGAGAATTGTCACCTAAAAGGTTCCACTAATTTGGTCAAAAGATGGTGGAGGGCTTTTTTTTTGTTGTTATGCAATTTATAGTGAGCCAAGAGATGCAATACTCGTGTTTAACGTTATGATCACATAACATAGATGGAAAACGTAAGGCTTAAGTTTATGTCTCCACTTAATCTCAAGTGGTATGACGTATTTCCTTTGCTTTTAGATCCTCCATTAGTTGAAAACTTTAAAACCAATAACAAACATTGATGAATTATGATTCGAAGTTTCACTCTGTTTTTTTTCTTTCTTCTTTTAACTTTGTTGCGTCATGGGCATGAACCAAGCGTGTGATACGAAGTCAAAATATATTCTGAACTAAATTTGATGCTTTTGCCTCTGTCATTAATCACTTAATTTTATTTAAGTATAGAAAAGCAGCTTTTGTATAAGGACACACTCAAAAGCATTCTCCCTTCGAGANTTGAAGAGTCATTGTTCCGATAGTGCATCAACTAAATGTAAGTTTACTTGTGTGTTATTTGTTCGTATAAATCTGTACTTGAGTCGTTATAACTAGACCACGCTAAAGCTTTTTTCAAATGTTGACATCTAATCTGTGGAAAATTTTGCGTGTTTGGCTGATATGTGAGTAAAGCATTAGTTATGGATGAGATTGATATTTTCTGTGGATGTCATGCTTCTCTAAAAGCAAAGGAGAAAGTTCTATAGTATAATAATAAGCTTTCACATTCTTTCTCTACCTAAAGTTGTAAAATATGTTAGCCAATGACATTTGTATGCTTGGCTTAAATAAGCTCCCAATCTCGTTCTAATGATAGAGTTTTTTTTTGTTCTGGGTCAGAATTTTAAAGTTGGAGAATTGTCACCTAAAAGGTTCCACTAATTTGGTCAAAAGATGGTGGAGGGCTTTTTTTTTGTTGTTATGCAATTTATAGTGAGCCAAGAGATGCAATACTCGTGTTTAACGTTATGATCACATAACATAGATGGAAAACGTAAGGCTTAAGTTTATGTCTCCACTTAATCTCAAGTGGTATGACGTATTTCCTTTGCTTTTAGATCCTCCATTAGTTGAAAACTTTAAAACCAATAACAAACATTGATGAATTATGATTCGAAGTTTCACTCTGTTTTTTTTCTTTCTTCTTTTAACTTTGTTGCGTCATGGGCATGAACCAAGCGTGTGATACGAAGTCAAAATATATTCTGAACTAAATTTGATGCTTTTGCCTCTGTCATTAATCACTTAATCTTAATTAAGTATAGAAAAGCAGCTTTTGTATAAGGACACACTCAAAAGCATTCTCCCTTCGAGAGGCCAAAGGTTGCTGTGTTACTTTCTTCTCTTCTATGGGGGTGGTTCAGATTTTAGGACCACATATTCTGATCAAGATTCAATTTGTGGATATTTGTCTGGAGATTACGTCTGCAGGTCAGCTCCTTTTCTTTCCACTTTTATTAGTTAAACTATGTCATAACTTTTCTTACTCTTGCTTACGTTAGAGAATCCTAATTATTGTTTCATTCTTTATTCATTCTAAGCATGTCAACTAGTTGCTTAATTATATCATTCTTGATTCCTTCNGGTCCAAAGAAGGACAATGAGAAAGTTCTCGGTCCTAAAATGTCATACCTCAGTGCTATAGGGGTGTTAATGTCTTTGGCTAGCCACACTAGACGAGACATATGTTTTGCCGTGAACCTCCTAGCAAGATATAGTTCTTGTCCAACTATACGGCACTGGAATGGTATTAAACACGTACTACGGTACCTGCGAGGGACGGTTGATTTTGGTTTATTTTATACTAACCATAACCGAGACTGTCTAGTTGGTTTTGCTGATGCAGGTTACCTATCCGATCCACACAACGGTAAGTCACAAACAGGTTATGTGTTTACGCACGGCGGTACGGCGATCTCTTGGCGTTCAATGAAGCAGACTCTTGTGGCCACATCGTCAAATCACGCGGAGATCCTAGCCATCCATGAAGCCAGCCGTGAGTGTGTTTGGTTGCGGTCCATGACTCAGCATATACGGACGGATAGCGGCTTAGAAGACAGCAAGGGAGCAACCGTCATCTACGAGGACAATACGGCTTGCATCGCACAGCTCAAGGAAGGATACATCAAGGGAGATCGGACGAAGCACATACTGCCGAAGTTCTTCTTCACACATGAACTACAAAAGGCCGGAGAAGTTCAAGTGGTGCAAGTACAGTCCTGCGACAACTCAGCCGATCTCTTCACCAAAGCATTGCCGACATCGACGTTCAGGAAGCTCACGCACAAGATTGAAATGCGGAGACTTCAGGACTTGGAGTGATGTTTGGATCAGGGGGAGCAATGTGTGCTGTACTCTTTTTCCTTCACCAAGGTTTTGTCCCATTGGGTTTTCCTGGTAAGGTTTTAATGAGGCAGCATCCCCTAAGCACATTGCAGCGATCCCATCCAACATGGCACGGTCATCTCGTCCAAGGGGGAGTGTTGTAAAACACTTAGTGGACTCTATAGACCGGCCCGCTCACAGTCCGTTAGGACATGGCCTTACGGCCCATTTACTTTCCGCATGTTTACGGCCCATAGCCATTGCTTTACGGCCCATGGCCTATCTTATGTACTCGATTGCTTTATGGGCTTTAGCCCTTGTACTCCTATTATATATACTTGTAACCTCGACATTAATCAATAAGAGTAAGAGATTTCACTTCCTAAATTCTCTAGTTTACAACATTTAAAGAATTTTGGAAAGGAGCCTACTGTGACACGTGCAAGTTTGTCTCTTTCGGCATTTTTTATGTTGTTCAATAGAAGAGGAGGAGGTCACACGTCACAAAGGTCCGATTCCGATGTTACGGGAGTTACTCGTCGCTATGTCAAATCTCCGTATTTCGTATTCATCTGGTTCAATTTCGCAAACCCTAAATGTCAGAAATTGCGGTTTCGTTAATCGCGTGTACTCAGATTTCAATGTTGAGTCGATTGTGTGGGAGGACTGAGAAGGAGACGGTATTGGTTTCTCAGAATTCGATAAAATTTGATTGCTACGAAGATGTCTTACCCAGAACATGTTGCATTGGTGCGTGCCTTTCGACCACATTGAGAAAAATATGTATAAATTAACTCTCTCACACACACACACACATATTTTTTCATTTATATGGTTTGGAAAATTCTGCATCTAGTTTTGGAGTTTTCTTGCTTATGTTCAATAAAATGTGAAAGAATCATCAAACGATATCTGTTTGGTAGTAGATTTCTTGTGTGCCCGTGAAGATGTTCAAATTCTTGAGGGGGTTGCATTTTGATGAACAAGAGTGCATTACATTTTGACTTGCTTTTAGTATAATTTAGTAAGAATCTCTTTGTTGATGAGTAGGATATATTAATGATCATTGTATGATGATGAACAAAGTTGTCTTTATTCCGCATTGGTTATTGAGAGATTGAATAATGGTAACGATATTGTTTTGCTCTCGTTGTTACTAGATTTGTCATTAATTAAACCAGTTTGTTTGAAGTTCTCAATAGCTAAGATTGTGAGACATTGTCTTCTTTGTTAATGTGTGGGATATGTTAATGAAACTGTATGATAAACTGAGATTCTCCCTATTCTACATATGTTATTAAGAGATTGAGTAACAGTAATGCTACATGCATTTATTTTGTTACAATCAATTACCTACAATCATTTTTTGGTATGCCACTAAAGATGTCCATTTTTCTCAACTTTTCAGTTATGTTACCTTTCACCTCTGTTAGTAAATGGATATGCGTTACCGTTGCAGCCTAATATCGAAACATTGTAGATGCATTTCGTGAAGTGTCTCCATGTTCTTGTTTTACTCTGTTTATCTTACATAACAATGTAATAACCCTCTCTGTCTTATCTCTTATTAGACTGAACAATTTTTGTATCTAGTTACACTCTTAAGAGATACTTATTTGTTGAGTGTTTTTCACATTTCTAGAAAGTGAATCAATTCAATAACTTTTGAGTGCCAATATTGCTTTGATCTGTATCTGTCTCTGTAACTTGAGAATTTTTTTTTCCCACTGTCAACAGGTCCAATACGTTCCAAGCATGGCACAACCATCACGAGCTTTCTGGTTTGAGATACAAAATCATCTTTGCTGAATCAACATGTCTTTTTATTTGGATAAGACCAAGCGGTTGAAGAGTCATTGTTCCGATAGTGCATCAACTAAATGTAAGTTTACTTGTGTGTTATTTGTTCGTATAAATCTGTACTTGAGTCGTTATAACTAGACCACGCTAAAGCTTTTTTCAAATGTTGACATCTAATCTGTGGAAAATTTTGCGTGTTTGGCTGATATGTGAGTAAAGCATTAGTTATGGATGAGATTGATATTTTCTGTGGATGTCATGCTTCTCTAAAAGCAAAGGAGAAAGTTCTATAGTATAATAATAAGCTTTCACATTCTTTCTCTACCTAAAGTTGTAAAATATGTTAGCCAATGACATTTGTATGCTTGGCTTAAATAAGCTCCCAATCTCGTTCTAATGATAGAGTTTTTTTTTGTTCTGGGTCAGAATTTTAAAGTTGGAGAATTGTCACCTAAAAGGTTCCACTAATTTGGTCAAAAGATGGTGGAGGGCTTTTTTTTTGTTGTTATGCAATTTATAGTGAGCCAAGAGATGCAATACTCGTGTTTAACGTTATGATCACATAACATAGATGGAAAACGTAAGGCTTAAGTTTATGTCTCCACTTAATCTCAAGTGGTATGACGTATTTCCTTTGCTTTTAGATCCTCCATTAGTTGAAAACTTTAAAACCAATAACAAACATTGATGAATTATGATTCGAAGTTTCACTCTGTTTTTTTTCTTTCTTCTTTTAACTTTGTTGCGTCATGGGCATGAACCAAGCGTGTGATACGAAGTCAAAATATATTCTGAACTAAATTTGATGCTTTTGCCTCTGTCATTAATCACTTAATTTTATTTAAGTATAGAAAAGCAGCTTTTGTATAAGGACACACTCAAAAGCATTCTCCCTTCGAGAGGCCAAAGGTTGCTGTGTTACTTTCTTCTCTTCTATGGGGGTGGTTCAGATTTTAGGACCACATATTCTGATCAAGATTCAATTTGTGGATATTTGTCTGGAGATTACGTCTGCAGGTCAGCTCCTTTTCTTTCCACTTTTATTAGTTAAACTATGTCATAACTTTTCTTACTCTTGCTTACGTTAGAGAATCCTAATTATTGTTTCATTCTTTATTCATTCTAAGCATGTCAACTAGTTGCTTAATTATATCATTCTTGATTCCTTCCGCAGAGGAAGAGGAACAAGAAAAAACGACTGTAGTTTTTTTATACTTTTTACGGATAATAGCATAATTAATAGCAAAACACTGATTGTGAAATTATGGATTACTGACTTATAACTGTCTTGGCGAGATCTATTTCCATAAACCACAGGTTCTTAATAAAAACATATTGACCTCATTTCTGTTTTCTATGCACTTGTTCTTGCTAAATTAATCAAATGAAAAAACAAATCTTGATTTGCATCTTCTAGTGGACTAGTAATACGTGATCAACCACTGGGAATATATATATAGTAAGATGCTCCTTGTTATAGAAGCTGAGTACTAATATTGGAAACAATCTGACAACAGAGAGAACAGCTCTCTTTTGTTGTTGTATAATATATTACCGAAGGTATCTTCGTACCAAATCCTTTAAGACTTAGTGACCACAGAATCTCTTGAAAACATAAACTAAGATCCACTTGCTTGGTTCATGTCTTCAATAAACCTCGAAAAGACACGGAATGTGNTTCCGCATGTTTACGGCCCATAGCCATTGCTTTACGGCCCATGGCCTATCTTATGTACTCGATTGCTTTATGGGCTTTAGCCCTTGTACTCCTATTATATATACTTGTAACCTCGACATTAATCAATAAGAGTAAGAGATTTCACTTCCTAAATTCTCTAGTTTACAACATTTAAAGAATTTTGGAAAGGAGCCTACTGTGACACGTGCAAGTTTGTCTCTTTCGGCATTTTTTATGTTGTTCAATAGAAGAGGAGGAGGTCACACGTCACAAAGGTCCGATTCCGATGTTACGGGAGTTACTCGTCGCTATGTCAAATCTCCGTATTTCGTATTCATCTGGTTCAATTTCGCAAACCCTAAATGTCAGAAATTGCGGTTTCGTTAATCGCGTGTACTCAGATTTCAATGTTGAGTCGATTGTGTGGGAGGACTGAGAAGGAGACGGTATTGGTTTCTCAGAATTCGATAAAATTTGATTGCTACGAAGATGTCTTACCCAGAACATGTTGCATTGGTGCGTGCCTTTCGACCACATTGAGAAAAATATGTATAAATTAACTCTCTCACACACACACACACATATTTTTTCATTTATATGGTTTGGAAAATTCTGCATCTAGTTTTGGAGTTTTCTTGCTTATGTTCAATAAAATGTGAAAGAATCATCAAACGATATCTGTTTGGTAGTAGATTTCTTGTGTGCCCGTGAAGATGTTCAAATTCTTGAGGGGGTTGCATTTTGATGAACAAGAGTGCATTACATTTTGACTTGCTTTTAGTATAATTTAGTAAGAATCTCTTTGTTGATGAGTAGGATATATTAATGATCATTGTATGATGATGAACAAAGTTGTCTTTATTCCGCATTGGTTATTGAGAGATTGAATAATGGTAACGATATTGTTTTGCTCTCGTTGTTACTAGATTTGTCATTAATTAAACCAGTTTGTTTGAAGTTCTCAATAGCTAAGATTGTGAGACATTGTCTTCTTTGTTAATGTGTGGGATATGTTAATGAAACTGTATGATAAACTGAGATTCTCCCTATTCTACATATGTTATTAAGAGATTGAGTAACAGTAATGCTACATGCATTTATTTTGTTACAATCAATTACCTACAATCATTTTTTGGTATGCCACTAAAGATGTCCATTTTTCTCAACTTTTCAGTTATGTTACCTTTCACCTCTGTTAGTAAATGGATATGCGTTACCGTTGCAGCCTAATATCGAAACATTGTAGATGCATTTCGTGAAGTGTCTCCATGTTCTTGTTTTACTCTGTTTATCTTACATAACAATGTAATAACCCTCTCTGTCTTATCTCTTATTAGACTGAACAATTTTTGTATCTAGTTACACTCTTAAGAGATACTTATTTGTTGAGTGTTTTTCACATTTCTAGAAAGTGAATCAATTCAATAACTTTTGAGTGCCAATATTGCTTTGATCTGTATCTGTCTCTGTAACTTGAGAATTTTTTTTTCCCACTGTCAACAGGTCCAATACGTTCCAAGCATGGCACAACCATCACGAGCTTTCTGGTTTGAGATACAAAATCATCTTTGCTGAATCAACATGTCTTTTTATTTGGATAAGACCAAGCGGTTGAAGAGTCATTGTTCCGATAGTGCATCAACTAAATGTAAGTTTACTTGTGTGTTATTTGTTCGTATAAATCTGTACTTGAGTCGTTATAACTAGACCACGCTAAAGCTTTTTTCAAATGTTGACATCTAATCTGTGGAAAATTTTGCGTGTTTGGCTGATATGTGAGTAAAGCATTAGTTATGGATGAGATTGATATTTTCTGTGGATGTCATGCTTCTCTAAAAGCAAAGGAGAAAGTTCTATAGTATAATAATAAGCTTTCACATTCTTTCTCTACCTAAAGTTGTAAAATATGTTAGCCAATGACATTTGTATGCTTGGCTTAAATAAGCTCCCAATCTCGTTCTAATGATAGAGTTTTTTTTTGTTCTGGGTCAGAATTTTAAAGTTGGAGAATTGTCACCTAAAAGGTTCCACTAATTTGGTCAAAAGATGGTGGAGGGCTTTTTTTTTGTTGTTATGCAATTTATAGTGAGCCAAGAGATGCAATACTCGTGTTTAACGTTATGATCACATAACATAGATGGAAAACGTAAGGCTTAAGTTTATGTCTCCACTTAATCTCAAGTGGTATGACGTATTTCCTTTGCTTTTAGATCCTCCATTAGTTGAAAACTTTAAAACCAATAACAAACATTGATGAATTATGATTCGAAGTTTCACTCTGTTTTTTTTCTTTCTTCTTTTAACTTTGTTGCGTCATGGGCATGAACCAAGCGTGTGATACGAAGTCAAAATATATTCTGAACTAAATTTGATGCTTTTGCCTCTGTCATTAATCACTTAATTTTATTTAAGTATAGAAAAGCAGCTTTTGTATAAGGACACACTCAAAAGCATTCTCCCTTCGAGAGGCCAAAGGTTGCTGTGTTACTTTCTTCTCTTCTATGGGGGTGGTTCAGATTTTAGGACCACATATTCTGATCAAGATTCAATTTATGGATATTTGTCTGGAGATTACGTCTGCAGGTCAGCTCCTTTTCTTTCCACTTTTATTAGTTAAACTATGTCATAACTTTTCTTACTCTTGCTTACGTTAGAGAATCCTAATTATTGTTTCATTCTTTATTCATTCTAAGCATGTCAACTAGTTGCTTAATTATATCATTCTTGATTCCTTCAGCAGAGGGAGAGGAACAAGAAAAAACGACTGTAGTTTTTTTATACTTTTTACGGATAATAGCATAATTAATAGCAAAACACTGATTGTGAAATTATGGATTACTGACTTATAACTGTCTTGGCGAGATCTATTTCCATAAACCACAGGTTCTTAATAAAAACATATTGACCTCATTTCTGTTTTCTATGCACTTGTTCTTGCTAAATTAATCAAATGAAAAAACAAATCTTGATTTGCATCTTCTAGTGGACTAGTAATACGTGATCAACCACTGGGAATATATATATAGTAAGATGCTCCTTGTTATAGAAGCTGAGTACTAATATTGGAAACAATCTGACAACAGAGAGAACAGCTCTCTTTTGTTGTTGTATAATATATTACCGAAGGTATCTTCGTACCAAATCCTTTAAGACTTAGTGACCACAGAATCTCTTGAAAACATAAACTAAGATCCACTTGCTTGGTTCATGTCTTCAATAAACCTCGAAAAGACACGGAATGTGGTGATTAAAGTTGATCATAGAGTTATACAGCACACAAGCTAGCATTATGCTAACAGTTCATCAATGGTAGTAGCTACACATTCTTTATTATAGCACAAGTACAAAACTGGAATGGCTTTTTCTGTTACAGGAAACCCAGGAAGATCTCACAAATCTCTCCCCACCCTCTTTGGAATAGGAACAGCTCACGTATTCTAGCTTTCCTTTTGTTTAGAGAGAAGAGTACTAGGTTACATTAATTAGTTTATATAATAATAAATCCACATGCCTTAGAGTTAAGCAAAAGTCAGTGACCCTAGGGCATTTGTTTACTACGAAATAAAAAAGTGTCTTTTGTTGTTTTAGAATGGGGTTAAGTACGTAAGCATCTGATTTAACAGAGAGACAGATCAAAGAAAAGTGTTTAGTGGGGAATCACTTGTTCTTGCTGACGACTTAAATGAATCTTAAACTCTGTCTTCATAAGCTGTTCCGTACGGTTTCTTTAGGGTAACACATGGCTTAAGATGGCAAATCTTGAAAGTTTAATCTCAAAATTTCAATTTCTGAAAAAAGCAGCTTACTGTTGGCTAGCCAAAATATTCAAAGGACAAGCGAAGTTTGATGTTAACTTAACCACCCAATATTGTCTTAGAGGTAGAGAAAAGTTTTTGATGTTGAAACATAGGTGGTTTCTTCTTATTTTGTCACTTAACCTTTCCTATTATATTTCATTTAACCAAAGCATTGTTCACTTTGATTTGATGTTTTTTTTTTCCATTAAACTCTATTTTTTTTTCTTTCATTTTTAGGTCATAATAAGTGGGCGGAAATTTTTGGTTTTGCTTTCTTGCATTCAAATACAGTGTTGATTGAGGTTGAGTGTATTTTGGGCACACTTTCTTTGCTTATTTTTCTTGTAATTTGTTTTATGTCGTGGTTTCTTGATGCATACATGTCACTTTCTTCAANCTCACACACACACACACATATTTTTTCATTTATATGGTTTGGAAAATTCTGCATCTAGTTTTGGAGTTTTCTTGCTTATGTTCAATAAAATGTGAAAGAATCATCAAACGATATCTGTTTGGTAGTAGATTTCTTGTGTGCCCGTGAAGATGTTCAAATTCTTGAGGGGGTTGCATTTTGATGAACAAGAGTGCATTACATTTTGACTTGCTTTTAGTATAATTTAGTAAGAATCTCTTTGTTGATGAGTAGGATATATTAATGATCATTGTATGATGATGAACAAAGTTGTCTTTATTCCGCATTGGTTATTGAGAGATTGAATAATGGTAACGATATTGTTTTGCTCTCGTTGTTACTAGATTTGTCATTAATTAAACCAGTTTGTTTGAAGTTCTCAATAGCTAAGATTGTGAGACATTGTCTTCTTTGTTAATGTGTGGGATATGTTAATGAAACTGTATGATAAACTGAGATTCTCCCTATTCTACATATGTTATTAAGAGATTGAGTAACAGTAATGCTACATGCATTTATTTTGTTACAATCAATTACCTACAATCATTTTTTGGTATGCCACTAAAGATGTCCATTTTTCTCAACTTTTCAGTTATGTTACCTTTCACCTCTGTTAGTAAATGGATATGCGTTACCGTTGCAGCCTAATATCGAAACATTGTAGATGCATTTCGTGAAGTGTCTCCATGTTCTTGTTTTACTCTGTTTATCTTACATAACAATGTAATAACCCTCTCTGTCTTATCTCTTATTAGACTGAACAATTTTTGTATCTAGTTACACTCTTAAGAGATACTTATTTGTTGAGTGTTTTTCACATTTCTAGAAAGTGAATCAATTCAATAACTTTTGAGTGCCAATATTGCTTTGATCTGTATCTGTCTCTGTAACTTGAGAATTTTTTTTTCCCACTGTCAACAGGTCCAATACGTTCCAAGCATGGCACAACCATCACGAGCTTTCTGGTTTGAGATACAAAATCATCTTTGCTGAATCAACATGTCTTTTTATTTGGATAAGACCAAGCGGTTGAAGAGTCATTGTTCCGATAGTGCATCAACTAAATGTAAGTTTACTTGTGTGTTATTTGTTCGTATAAATCTGTACTTGAGTCGTTATAACTAGACCACGCTAAAGCTTTTTTCAAATGTTGACATCTAATCTGTGGAAAATTTTGCGTGTTTGGCTGATATGTGAGTAAAGCATTAGTTATGGATGAGATTGATATTTTCTGTGGATGTCATGCTTCTCTAAAAGCAAAGGAGAAAGTTCTATAGTATAATAATAAGCTTTCACATTCTTTCTCTACCTAAAGTTGTAAAATATGTTAGCCAATGACATTTGTATGCTTGGCTTAAATAAGCTCCCAATCTCGTTCTAATGATAGAGTTTTTTTTTGTTCTGGGTCAGAATTTTAAAGTTGGAGAATTGTCACCTAAAAGGTTCCACTAATTTGGTCAAAAGATGGTGGAGGGCTTTTTTTTTGTTGTTATGCAATTTATAGTGAGCCAAGAGATGCAATACTCGTGTTTAACGTTATGATCACATAACATAGATGGAAAACGTAAGGCTTAAGTTTATGTCTCCACTTAATCTCAAGTGGTATGACGTATTTCCTTTGCTTTTAGATCCTCCATTAGTTGAAAACTTTAAAACCAATAACAAACATTGATGAATTATGATTCGAAGTTTCACTCTGTTTTTTTTCTTTCTTCTTTTAACTTTGTTGCGTCATGGGCATGAACCAAGCGTGTGATACGAAGTCAAAATATATTCTGAACTAAATTTGATGCTTTTGCCTCTGTCATTAATCACTTAATTTTATTTAAGTATAGAAAAGCAGCTTTTGTATAAGGACACACTCAAAAGCATTCTCCCTTCGAGAGGCCAAAGGTTGCTGTGTTACTTTCTTCTCTTCTATGGGGGTGGTTCAGATTTTAGGACCACATATTCTGATCAAGATTCAATTTATGGATATTTGTCTGGAGATTACGTCTGCAGGTCAGCTCCTTTTCTTTCCACTTTTATTAGTTAAACTATGTCATAACTTTTCTTACTCTTGCTTACGTTAGAGAATCCTAATTATTGTTTCATTCTTTATTCATTCTAAGCATGTCAACTAGTTGCTTAATTATATCATTCTTGATTCCTTCAGCAGAGGGAGAGGAACAAGAAAAAACGACTGTAGTTTTTTTATACTTTTTACGGATAATAGCATAATTAATAGCAAAACACTGATTGTGAAATTATGGATTACTGACTTATAACTGTCTTGGCGAGATCTATTTCCATAAACCACAGGTTCTTAATAAAAACATATTGACCTCATTTCTGTTTTCTATGCACTTGTTCTTGCTAAATTAATCAAATGAAAAAACAAATCTTGATTTGCATCTTCTAGTGGACTAGTAATACGTGATCAACCACTGGGAATATATATATAGTAAGATGCTCCTTGTTATAGAAGCTGAGTACTAATATTGGAAACAATCTGACAACAGAGAGAACAGCTCTCTTTTGTTGTTGTATAATATATTACCGAAGGTATCTTCGTACCAAATCCTTTAAGACTTAGTGACCACAGAATCTCTTGAAAACATAAACTAAGATCCACTTGCTTGGTTCATGTCTTCAATAAACCTCGAAAAGACACGGAATGTGGTGATTAAAGTTGATCATAGAGTTATACAGCACACAAGCTAGCATTATGCTAACAGTTCATCAATGGTAGTAGCTACACATTCTTTATTATAGCACAAGTACAAAACTGGAATGGCTTTTTCTGTTACAGGAAACCCAGGAAGATCTCACAAATCTCTCCCCACCCTCTTTGGAATAGGAACAGCTCACGTATTCTAGCTTTCCTTTTGTTTAGAGAGAAGAGTACTAGGTTACATTAATTAGTTTATATAATAATAAATCCACATGCCTTAGAGTTAAGCAAAAGTCAGTGACCCTAGGGCATTTGTTTACTACGAAATAAAAAAGTGTCTTTTGTTGTTTTAGAATGGGGTTAAGTACGTAAGCATCTGATTTAACAGAGAGACAGATCAAAGAAAAGTGTTTAGTGGGGAATCACTTGTTCTTGCTGACGACTTAAATGAATCTTAAACTCTGTCTTCATAAGCTGTTCCGTACGGTTTCTTTAGGGTAACACATGGCTTAAGATGGCAAATCTTGAAAGTTTAATCTCAAAATTTCAATTTCTGAAAAAAGCAGCTTACTGTTGGCTAGCCAAAATATTCAAAGGACAAGCGAAGTTTGATGTTAACTTAACCACCCAATATTGTCTTAGAGGTAGAGAAAAGTTTTTGATGTTGAAACATAGGTGGTTTCTTCTTATTTTGTCACTTAACCTTTCCTATTATATTTCATTTAACCAAAGCATTGTTCACTTTGATTTGATGTTTTTTTTTTCCATTAAACTCTATTTTTTTTTCTTTCATTTTTAGGTCATAATAAGTGGGCGGAAATTTTTGGTTTTGCTTTCTTGCATTCAAATACAGTGTTGATTGAGGTTGAGTGTATTTTGGGCACACTTTCTTTGCTTATTTTTCTTGTAATTTGTTTTATGTCGTGGTTTCTTGATGCATACATGTCACTTTCTTCAATTTATGACCATTCTTTTCTAAAAAATTTGCATGGAAAACCATGTTATGTTTATTCCTTAATTAGTGCCAATAATCATTTTTTTGGTTGATGGGATTTAGATTTCAAAATTAGTGGGCAGTTGTTATCNTGTTCTGGGTCAGAATTTTAAAGTTGGAGAATTGTCACCTAAAAGGTTCCACTAATTTGGTCAAAAGATGGTGGAGGGCTTTTTTTTTGTTGTTATGCAATTTATAGTGAGCCAAGAGATGCAATACTCGTGTTTAACGTTATGATCACATAACATAGATGGAAAACGTAAGGCTTAAGTTTATGTCTCCACTTAATCTCAAGTGGTATGACGTATTTCCTTTGCTTTTAGATCCTCCATTAGTTGAAAACTTTAAAACCAATAACAAACATTGATGAATTATGATTCGAAGTTTCACTCTGTTTTTTTTCTTTCTTCTTTTAACTTTGTTGCGTCATGGGCATGAACCAAGCGTGTGATACGAAGTCAAAATATATTCTGAACTAAATTTGATGCTTTTGCCTCTGTCATTAATCACTTAATTTTATTGTAATCTTAATTAAGTATAGAAAAGCAGCTTTTGTATAAGGACACACTCAAAAGCATTCTCCCTTCGAGAGGCCAAAGGTTGCTGTGTTACTTTCTTCTCTTCTATGGGGGTGGTTCAGATTTTAGGACCACATATTCTGATCAAGATTCAATTTATGGATATTTGTCTGGAGATTACGTCTGCAGGTCAGCTCCTTTTCTTTCCACTTTTATTAGTTAAACTATGTCATAACTTTTCTTACTCTTGCTTACGTTAGAGAATCCTAATTATTGTTTCATTCTTTATTCATTCTAAGCATGTCAACTAGTTGCTTAATTATATCATTCTTGATTCCTTCAGCAGAGGGAGAGGAACAAGAAAAAACGACTGTAGTTTTTTTATACTTTTTACGGATAATAGCATAATTAATAGCAAAACACTGATTGTGAAATTATGGATTACTGACTTATAACTGTCTTGGCGAGATCTATTTCCATAAACCACAGGTTCTTAATAAAAACATATTGACCTCATTTCTGTTTTCTATGCACTTGTTCTTGCTAAATTAATCAAATGAAAAAACAAATCTTGATTTGCATCTTCTAGTGGACTAGTAATACGTGATCAACCACTGGGAATATATATATAGTAAGATGCTCCTTGTTATAGAAGCTGAGTACTAATATTGGAAACAATCTGACAACAGAGAGAACAGCTCTCTTTTGTTGTTGTATAATATATTACCGAAGGTATCTTCGTACCAAATCCTTTAAGACTTAGTGACCACAGAATCTCTTGAAAACATAAACTAAGATCCACTTGCTTGGTTCATGTCTTCAATAAACCTCGAAAAGACACGGAATGTGGTGATTAAAGTTGATCATAGAGTTATACAGCACACAAGCTAGCATTATGCTAACAGTTCATCAATGGTAGTAGCTACACATTCTTTATTATAGCACAAGTACAAAACTGGAATGGCTTTTTCTGTTACAGGAAACCCAGGAAGATCTCACAAATCTCTCCCCACCCTCTTTGGAATAGGAACAGCTCACGTATTCTAGCTTTCCTTTTGTTTAGAGAGAAGAGTACTAGGTTACATTAATTAGTTTATATAATAATAAATCCACATGCCTTAGAGTTAAGCAAAAGTCAGTGACCCTAGGGCATTTGTTTACTACGAAATAAAAAAGTGTCTTTTGTTGTTTTAGAATGGGGTTAAGTACGTAAGCATCTGATTTAACAGAGAGACAGATCAAAGAAAAGTGTTTAGTGGGGAATCACTTGTTCTTGCTGACGACTTAAATGAATCTTAAACTCTGTCTTCATAAGCTGTTCCGTACGGTTTCTTTAGGGTAACACATGGCTTAAGATGGCAAATCTTGAAAGTTTAATCTCAAAATTTCAATTTCTGAAAAAAGCAGCTTACTGTTGGCTAGCCAAAATATTCAAAGGACAAGCGAAGTTTGATGTTAACTTAACCACCCAATATTGTCTTAGAGGTAGAGAAAAGTTTTTGATGTTGAAACATAGGTGGTTTCTTCTTATTTTGTCACTTAACCTTTCCTATTATATTTCATTTAACCAAAGCATTGTTCACTTTGATTTGATGTTTTTTTTTTCCATTAAACTCTATTTTTTTTTCTTTCATTTTTAGGTCATAATAAGTGGGCGGAAATTTTTGGTTTTGCTTTCTTGCATTCAAATACAGTGTTGATTGAGGTTGAGTGTATTTTGGGCACACTTTCTTTGCTTATTTTTCTTGTAATTTGTTTTATGTCGTGGTTTCTTGATGCATACATGTCACTTTCTTCAATTTATGACCATTCTTTTCTAAAAAATTTGCATGGAAAACCATGTTATGTTTATTCCTTAATTAGTGCCAATAATCATTTTTTTGGTTGATGGGATTTAGATTTCAAAATTAGTGGGCAGTTGTTATCATGTTGTTTAAGTTGGGTCTAAGAATTACCCGACATAGGTTTTTGACACACGACTCCTTTGCTTTAAATATAAAAAGAGAGTACAGTACTACTATTAGAGAGAAAAACAAACAATCGTTTTCATAATCATAGCACTATTGGGGAAACCAAATTTGAGAACTTTCATAACTTTTGTTGGATTGTTTTTTTTTTTTGGATGGTAAAATATAAAAGAAAAAAAAAACATGTCTGTAACTTTTTGTCATGTTACTTCCATTACGTGTCTCTCTGTAAGTGGCCGTATCTTTTCTTTTTTCCTATACGATTTGATTTTGCTTTTTTTTTTTTCATTCAGATGTATATATTGTTATTATTGCCTTAAGAAAAATAGAAAATGTTACTCTTCTTAGTAAAAACTAAAAACCTCATTTGAAAATTTTATTTCACTCATCTTTTTTTTTTTTTTCATTTGGAACTTTCTTTTTCTCTCTAATTTTTTCTTCTTTTTTCCGGGTAGTCTCTTTCAGTCCCAGATCACATGAGGGTCGAAAGTTCCTTGGCTGCTGAATAATTCAGTCTTTATTTATTTTTTTGCCAAATGAGTCAAAAACGATGATTAACCAAATTTCCTGTATAGACTATGCTTTCCAAATCTGTTCCTCTAAACCAACAAATCAGATTTTTTTCTTTTGTAACAGTAAAAAGATTATATGAAGAGTTCTTTCAATTTTGATCATGTGCACAATACAGTGACTCTCTCTCTCTCTCTCTCTCTCTCCGTTACACACACACATACATACACATTACACAAGAGTATTCTTATCTGCATTTTGTCGCATAATTAAATAAATATTTGCATTATTCAAGTAGTGGTGTGGAAAAGTTCCCTTACCCACCTCTCTAGTCTCTGCACATTGCACAGTCACTTCTCTTTCTCTTTATTTTCTTTATTTATTTTATTTTATTCACTTTTGCGACACTACAAATTGGCACCCTCTCCCTCTCATTGTCCATCATTCTTATTTCCAAAGCTTCTTTGTTTTCACATCTCACAAGTCTTTGCTCTCTCTCTCTCTCTTTACAAGCTTCTATCCTCTTAATTTGAACCATGGGAACTGTTGTCTATCAACAAGGGTTTCAGTCTCAACTTAACGAGCCTAGGGCTTTAAGGCTTAGGCTATCTTCACCAAATCCTCACTTCTTTCAACCCTTTGGTTTAGCTCTCAAGTCTCCTTCACTTGACTCCCCTAATGCAGAGGACACCCGAAACCTTAACGATGACAAACCAGCTGCTTCCTCGGGCCCTGACTCAAGTGGCTGGAGCTTTCTCCAGTCCCTATCATCTGGCTCATCCTCCTCAAAGACGACGAGCTCTGAGAAAGANACATTACACAAGAGTATTCTTATCTGCATTTTGTCGCATAATTAAATAAATATTTGCATTATTCAAGTAGTGGTGTGGAAAAGTTCCCTTACCCACCTCTCTAGTCTCTGCACATTGCACAGTCACTTCTCTCTCTCTCTCTCTGTATTTTCTTTATTTTCTTTATTTATTTTTTTATTCACTTTTGCGACACTACAAATTGGCACCCTCTCCCTCTCATTGTCCATCATTCTTATTTCCAAAGCTTCTTTGTATTCACATCTCAAAAGTCTTTGCTCTCTCTCTCTCTCTCTCTCTCTCTCTCTCTCTCTCTCTCTCTCTCTCTCTCTCTCTCTCT
>NC_025692.1:5156695-5179178 GCF_000633955.1 Camelina sativa | reverse complement strand
ATGGGAACTGTTGTCTATCAACAAGGGTTTCAGTCTCAACTTAACGAGCCTAGGGCTTTAAGACTTAGGCTATCTTCACCAAATCCTCACTTCTTTCAACCCTTTGGTTTAGCTCTCAAGTCTCCTTCACTTGACTCCCCTAATGCAGAGGACACCCGAAACCTTAACGATGACAAACCAGCTGCTTCCTCGGGCCCTGACTCAAGTGGCTGGAGCTTTCTCCAGTCCCTATCATCTGGCTCATCCTCCTCAAAGACGACGAGCTCTGAGAAAGAAAAGACTTATGTCCAACGTCCGTCTTCTTGTAGAGCTCTAAGCGACCAGAGCTTAGCATTGTGCACTGAGAATCTCGGAAGCGAATCTGGCTCTGATGTTACAGACATCGATGATTTGTTCTCGCTTGACGTGCAGAGCAAGAATCTCGGAGAAACAACAACGGAGACAAGAGCGTTAAAAAGTAGGAAAAGGAATGTGAGCCCTAGTGATCTCCCACCTCCTTTGACCACTATGAGAGGGTTTCAAAGCATTCAAATGAGACCACACCGTGAAAACGGAAGATTGGTCATGACCGCCACAAACGCGCCACCTAGTAACCGGTGCTTTCAAGCTGACCGGAGCAATGGTCGTCTCCGTCTCTCTATCTTGAAAGACTCGGATGAGTTTGTAGAGAACGAAGAAGAGACGATTGAGGCTGAAGAAACCGAAGAATACGAGGAGGAGAATGAAGAAGAAGTAGAAGCAGAAGATGAAGTGATGGGCATTGAGAATATTCAAAGATCAAGAAGATGCGCTGAAGGCAAACAGGGAAACAGGGGATTGCTAAATTGGGAATCTTTTTGCGTTGCTACTTCCTAAAAACAGAAACTTCTTAATTTGCTCTGTATTTACAATTTCACAATTTTTTATCCAATGTGTCTTTTTTTTAATAGTAGAAATATCGACGTTTCCTCCTAAGTCGAGAAAAAAAATGGAAAATTGGAAAAAAAGATCACTAAAAAAAAATTGTCCATCTACACTTTTTTTTTTAAATAATTATTTTTACTTAAAATACCCATAAAAATTAAAAAAAACCCATATTTAACAAGTTTAAAAATGTGGAATATAGAAAAATAAGTAGATATATAATAATAGAAGTAATATTATTTTTTACAAAAAAAAATGTATAAGTTGTTTTTTTTATGGATAAAATTTGATATAAAAAATTTACAAAACGTTTTCTGTTGTCCTGAAAATTTAAGATGATGTATTCTAACATTTTGTACATGTTATACTAAATTCAGGAATAGTTTCTGCTCTAAATAGTTTAGAGGCCCGAAATTCTGAATTCTACAAAATTCAGAATTTGTATTCTACGGTTTATTCTATGTTCTAAACGGTTTAGTATAATCTTTCTATAGTTTACTATATGCTCTAAATCGTTAGAATATGTGTTATTCTCTTTACTCTATCTCTGAGAAAATTAGTTGACATCTACTACCAAAAAGTAGATTGTATACTCTGAAACTTTTAGTGATTGCTAAATATAGAAAGTGAATATTTAGAATAGGAAACTCAATATTTATCTAATAATTAGCTAAGATCGTATTTATTTGTTAAGATTGTGTTTTACGAAATTTAGAAATAGTTATCTAACGATTTTAGAAATTATTAAAACAACCCTAATCATTTAGTGCACTACCTTATGGTGTGTAAAACCGTTTTCTCCCATTTCTTTTCACCATTTTTGAGTCATGGCAATGCACATCTATGTTAAGAGTGGTGTGTGGAGATTGTTTGACAATCATGAGTGGAGATTTATTATTGATGAAGAAAATCGTGGAAGATTACTAACTTTGGAATCGAGTACAACACATGAAGAATTGAAGATTATGGTTTCAGAATCCTATGGAATAGAGCCTAGTATGGTTGATATGGAGCTAAGTTTTTTACCCACAGATCTCACTGTTGATTGTCCTCCTGTCGTTATGATGAATAATAGTCAAGTCACAAATTTTCTTTCATACTATAAAAAGAAGAAAACAGTAAATTTGTGTGTGACATTCAAAGGTGGTGTTGAGGATGTTGGGAGCATTTCAAACTGGATTTGAATAAAGAACCAGGGGTTTCAAGTGATGAAGATGACGATGGTAGACCGAATGAAAACCTAGCTTTATTTGTGGGTACTAATGATGCCAAACGAAATGATGTTTTAGTGAAAAAAACATCCGACGAGAACGCCGGTTATGGTGTTGGAACGTCGTTCAAAGGTGTTAGCGTAAGGAAGGGTCAATATTTCAAAAGCAAAGAAGTGTTACAAGCAACAATGGAATTGTATGCGATGAGGTACAACTGTGACTACAGGGTTACAAAATCTGATACAAAATTCTGGTGTATACGCTGCATAGAGGATATTTGCAAATGGAGTCTTCGTGCTGAGTGTTTAAATGGGTCTACGTATTTCAAAATCAACAAGTTTGTGGGTCTCCATACTTGTGATCCTTCAAAGAAGAAGAAATTTTGTAGGACACCATCAGCTAAAACAATTGGACATCTCATTATGCAGAATTATGATGGTGTATTGGAAGGGCCTAAACCGAATGATATCATTAATATTATTCGTACAGAGTATGGTTGTGATTTAACTTACTCTCAGGCATGGGAGTCTCACGAGTATGCAGTGAATGAAGTTAGAGGAATTCCTGAAAAGAGTTATGGTAAAATACCAAAGTACTTGTACATGATACAAGAAGCGAATCCGAGTACGTTTACAAATTATGAAGTTGATTACAACAGTAGATTCAAATATCTATTTATTTCTTTTGGTCAGTCAATAAGAGGATTTTACAAGGGAATAAGGAAAGTTATTGTGGTTGATGGAACATTTCTGAAGAACAAATACAAAGGAGTTCTGCTAGCTGCTACAGCTGTAGATGGTAACTCTATTTTGTATCCAATAGCATTTGGAATTGCTGATTCTGAGAATGATTCTTCATGGGAGTGGTTTTTTGAGCAACTTAAGGTTGTTATTGGAGATGATAAAGATTTATCCTTCATATCAGATAGGCATGTGTCAATTAGCAAATCACTTGAAAAAATCTATCCATTGTCTACTCATGGTATTTGCATCCACCACTTGATTGGTAATGTAATTACATATCACAAGAGAAGGGGTGTGGCTGATTTGGTTTCAAGAGCATCTAAAGCTTATAGAGTTGCTGAGTTTGAAAAACATTTTGGAGAAATTTGCAACATCAGTCATGCGATTGGAGAGTACCTAGAGGATGCTCAGGTTAAAAAATGGGCTCGATGCCATTTCCTTGGTTATAGATATGACTTGAACACAAACAATGCTGCAGAATTGATCAATTCAGCTTTGAGATCACCTAGAGAGTATCCAGTAATCCTTTTATTAGATAGCATCAGAGAGATGTTAACACGCTGGTTTTTTGAGCGANCTGCTACAGCTGTAGATGGTAACTCTATTTTGTATCCAATAGCATTTGGAATTGCTGATTCTGAGAATGATTCTTCATGGGAGTGGTTTTTTGAGCAACTTAAGGTTGTTATTGGAGATGATAAAGATTTATCCTTCATATCAGATAGGCATGTGTCAATTAGCAAATCACTTGAAAAAATCTATCCATTGTCTACTCATGGTATTTGCATCCACCACTTGATTGGTAATGTAATTACATATCACAAGAGAAGGGGTGTGGCTGATTTGGTTTCAAGAGCATCTAAAGCTTATAGAGTTGCTGAGTTTGAAAAACATTTTGGAGAAATTTGCAACATCAGTCATGCGATTGGAGAGTACCTAGAGGATGCTCAGGTTAAAAAATGGGCTCGATGCCATTTCCTTGGTTATAGATATGACTTGAACACAAACAATGCTGCAGAATTGATCAATTCAGCTTTGAGATCACCTAGAGAGTATCCAGTAATCCTTTTATTAGATAGCATCAGAGAGATGTTAACACGCTGGTTTTTTGAGCGAAGAGAATTAAGTGCAAAGCAGAAAGATCCTTTAACTGTCAAGGTGGAGAATAAGATTTCAAGAAAAATAGTGAAATGTAAATTCTTTAAAAGTTATCCTATTGGAAGAAACATATTACAGGTTAAAGCGAATGGGCTGGACTTTGTTGTTGACTTGGAAAGAAGGACATGTTCATGTGGAAAGTTCCAAATGGGCAAAATCCCTTGCAGACACGCCATCAAAGGAGATTTTGATATAGGCAATGATCTATATGGATATGCTGATGATATGTATAGCACTACCAGTTGGAGAGAGTACTATGAGGAGACTGTTAATCCAATAGGTATTCCAGAGAACGAATGGGGTGTTCTTGACCATGTTGAGACTGCAAAAGTTTTACCACCTGAAACAAGAAAACACCCTGGTAGACGAAGAAAACGAAGGCATGAAACGGTTGAAGACAAGATAAGTGCGTCTCAATAACCACAATCCGCAAAGAGACACAAGTGTAGCCATTGTGGTAAAGAAGGACACAATAGATCGACATGTGATGTCCCAATATAATTATGGTTATGTTTTATTCTTTGTTAGGTTTTTAAAACATTCACAGTCTATGATTTACTCTTGAGTTGTCAAGTCTGGTTACAACATTTCAATATTTCACCTTTTCTGGTTTCTTATCAAACCAAGTTAACAACAACACTGAAACTCATGTAAAACGGTGGAGGTTGTACAAAGGGAAAAATATGATGAAAATATTGCATATCCAGTAAGGATTGTAGTCAAAACAGACTTCATCAGACTTGTCCAGACTTCAATAGACAAGTGCATAAATTTCACCAGACTTCACCAGACTTGTCTGCAAACTTCACCAGACTTGTCTGCAAACTTCACCAGACTTGTCCAGACTTTACTAGACAAGTGCATAAATTTCACTAGACTTCACCAGACTTGTCTGCAGACTTCACCAGACTTGTCCAGACTTCAATAGACAGGTGCATAAATTTCACCAGACTTCACCAGACTTGTCTGCAGACTTCACAAGATTTGTCTACAAACTTCACCAGACTTCTCCAGACTTGTCTACAGACTTCACCAGACTTCTCCAGATTTTACCATCAATGAATTTCTGAACTGTTTAAGACCATTTCTGTTGTTTGTTTGTTTCAAAGATAACACCATCAAGAAATTTCAATATTTCACCTTTTCTGGTTTCTTACTTAAGACTATCAAACCAAGTTAACAACAACACTGAAACTCATGTAAAACGCTGAAGGTTGTCCAAAGGGAAAAATATGATGAAAAATCCAATAAAAAAAAAACAACATGATCAACCTAGTAATTTGCTGCATCCAATCATGATCATGCACAATATCACCAAGATCACCATCATCTTCTTATTGCTGGTTTTTGCTTCAGACAAAGCATCCTCTATCTTCTCAAATATCTCCTTTTCCATCTTCTCGTAAACTATTTTCTCAAACTCCAATCTCTCTGTTCTGAAATCTTTCAGATGCTTCTCAAATGCAACATTCTTTGCAGTAAGTGTATCCATCTTGTTGACCAAAGCCTCATCAACCCATTTGAAGGTGTGATCATCGTTCCTAAGCTACAAGAAACCCATCTATTATATTCAAAAATAAAACCAAATTCAAACGTGTAATAATACCAATTTACCTTGTTTGATGCAGCAAAGCCACAACGATAATATCTCCGGTAAGGATTGGGATCAGACGTCGATATAAGTGCTACAATTCCTTCCCCGCACTAACATCTCCTTGGGACACCAACCACTCTTCCTCTTGCACGGGAACTAGTTGATCCAGTCGAATTTGTCGATAAATTGCTCATCTTCTTCTCACAATCGAACGAGAACTAGGTCGACTTTAGGTTTCTTAAATTTGGGGATTTATGTGTGTCACTGTAAAGGATCGGGTTTGGTGCAAGATACAGAATCAGTTAAGTTATTAATTTGGTATTAGCTCGTAAACCAAATTAAAAAATCGGTTTGATATTAAACCAAATTAAAAGTCATACCATATATTAACTTAAAAATGAAACCAAAGTCATACCATATATTTAGTTAAAAATGAAACCAAAGTCATACAATGTGTCAAACTAAAGACATACTAAAAAGATGAAAAATCAGTCAATTTCGACTCTATGAGACTCCAACTTTGGAGGGACATAGTTCTTCATACGCTCAAGTAATAGTGGATCATTTGCAACTTCCCACATATCGACAGCAATCTTCAAACGCACTTGTTTGATGTTCTCATCGGTCATCAAATCCAAACTTAGAGATTTCATATGACACTCGATGTATTTCAATGCATAGACCCCGCAATCGCTCTTTGATATATTCAACTCGGACAGCACCTTCATTTCTATGATTTCATATTGTGTCAAAAGAGATGGTTTTCCATTCACCTTTGCATTAATTTCTTTCAAAATCCTTGGGATGCAGTTTGCGAAACACTCGACATACCTTCTACACTTGTGTCCAGCACAGTTGAAGACTTCAACAGTTCTTAAGACGAAGTTAACGCAAACAGAAATCCAGTGGTTACCGTTGACGAAAATCGGAGCGTATATCCTGTCAACATCTGTACCCCATTGTTTACCTGTCTTTCTGTGAGAAGGAAACTCACCATTAGCATAATTGAGAAGTCTACTATCCCATTTGTGTTGTCGCTTTGTTTTCAAGTACTTGTTGTATTCCACTTTGATTGTCTCACTGAACATGCAATTCATGAAACCCACACGGTCTCACTTCATTCGCCCTAAAGATGTTTTCTCCTGGAATAAATACATCATCACATCAATTTCCTTCAAAACAAATAAAAGTTAAGTTTAAATTTGAACATGGTAAAATAATGAACAATTTAAGTATTGAGAAAAATCAAGTTTATACTTACTTGATTGTGCAACCACTTGTTGTGAGAAATGACACGATCAAGTAATTCTAAATTAATTACCGATGTACCCAACTGGAGTTTCTCGTGACTGTGAAACAAATAGTAATTTGTAAGGTCAAAAATTTAAAATCTGGACAATTGTAAATATATGTTACAAAATCTATGTCTAATTTAGAATAAAAATTAGAAGACGTACCCAAGATTCCTTTGCCATGCTTCCAAAGCATTCCATCTAACATCGGATATGAAAACCAAATCAGCATCGTCGTCATACTTTCCCGCATCTATTGTAGGATCAACTTCGGGTACACATGGTTTTTACGAAAGATGTCCTATACTTTTCTCTAAGAAATCTTGAGTGCTCAATAAATCTTGACTGTCAATATTAAAGTCTATGGCACCCGATTTGGTGAACAAATCATCGAAAACAAAGTTGTCTTCCTGTCAATGGAAAGATCAAACAAAGTTTAATGTTTATAAAAAAGACATCCAAACAAAGTTTAATGTTTACAATACAATACATAAGTTCACCAGGACAATTACAATACATAAGTTTACAATTAGCCGAATATTTTCAAAAAAATTACATAGCCGAATGTTTTCAAAAAAAATACATAGCCGATTTCCAAAACAAGTTTTACCAAGTTACTTTTTACTTATCAAACTCTTTGGTTGAACGGATGGTGATTTCTCCTGTGTCAAAAATAAGAATCAATAAGTTAGTAAGGCACCATTACATATACAACACCAAAGCATATATATATTTTTTTTGACTTACCACATCTTTTGGTTTAAATGATGGTGGTGTGGCTTTTGTCGAAGTTGATGCTAGAGTGGATAGTATATCCTTCATTTCTGATACATCATCCTCTATCTTCTTCAATCGCTGGCCTATTTCTTCCTTAAAAGGTTTGAAAGAAGCTTCAAACATACCTTTAATGAATGACTTCATTTCTTCATCAAAACCATGAGTGGTTGCGGCTCGCTGACATAGGAGTTGTATTTTTCGATTCTCTGCACCATGATCAATGTGCTTTTTCTTCCTCTTCTTTGTGCTTGATGCTCCCACATTTACATCTTGCTTCTTCTCGCTACTCTCCAACCCAGAAAATTGATTATCTCCATCACTTTCCTTTTCAACATGATCATCTTCATTTACAACCTCCTCTATCTTCTCTTCTTCAACATCATTAGTTTCAACATGACCCCACTCATGGTCTCTAAAATCGTAACCAGATCGCACCAAATCATTTACGTTTTTGACTCCCACATCATTGATCTCATCAGGCCTAAAAAACTCTATATCATCATGTATGTCACAATTTCCTGACTTTGAGATGTATGGATAAACGATATCCTACCAAAAACACATTAACAAAAATTTTGGTTAAGCAATAGTAAAAACAGAATCATATTCAGACAATGACAATTAAAGAAGAATAGAGAAAAGAAATTGCTAACCTTTGGTCCAAACGATTGCTCTATGAAGATAATGTCTTGATAAAACACTTTTGCAGCTCCCTTCCAGTTAGAACAATTCCTTTTTAATCTTTTCTCCCAACAATTCTCCAATCACTGGAATTGCTTTCATAACCCATACTTGAAGTGCAAAGGAGAAACCGTTAAGGATATAACTGTTGGTCTTCTTCAACTCCTTTCTTGTGTCTATGATTGAGGTCACAAGATAGTCAAAAGAATGTAAACACCAAGGATAAGCTCTCAACTTATCAAGATCCATCACCAACTTGATGTATGAGAGAGGGATCTTTTTCTTCTCGTCCTTAGCCATTACCAAACCAGCTATGACACACACATCTACAAATCTTAGCTTGTCTTCAGGTTGCCACTTGGGAGCTTCTACTAGGTGCACATCCATCAGCCTCTTAATGGTAATCTCCCCATCTCTCTTCAATAATCTAGCCCAAAAACCTTTGTCTTTCTTCCAACTTTCTTCTTTCCAAGATTTCAAATCAAAGCTGAAATCATCATTGCATTTGAGTCCAGTGACTGCATAACATTCTTGCATCGAAAATCTCATTGGCTTCCTTCCAAACACAAACCAAAGCTCATGTTTCTTATATGTGAGCAACTGCCGAGACATAATGTTGTGTATCAAACGCGCAGAGTATCCTAACCCATTCTCGTAGATGGCAAACACATTGGCAAACACATGATCACTCTTCACTTTCTCATACTCGGTTGGCAAAGCATCCTTGATTCTTGTCATGATAGACATTCTGCAGCTATTGTTTATCTGCTTCACTTATGGTTCATCACCGTATTTGAAAAGGCATTTAGGGTACTCCTTGCCAACGCCTGAACAATAGATTAAGAAAAATTATATCAAACACAACTAAATGAGTTGATAGAAATAACTTTCATGACAAGAATCACAACTATTCATGTCTTAATTAATTTTCAAAATATATAAAAGTACCTTCATTAATCATATCGATCGATCCTGATTTTTCACACATGTAGAAGCTAGTCTTCGAAATACACCTGAAATGTGAAAAAACAAACATATCACAATCAAAGAACTATGAAAGCAAACATGATGATGAATCAACTACGAAAGATAAAACTGAAACCTCATCATAGGATACAATTGTCTAGTAATCGTTAACACAACAAAAAAACAAGAGCATGAAGAAGAAATGTAAAATTCAGTCTTTTAAAACATAAAATTCAGTTTTGTCTAGTAATTATTCACACAACATAAAATCCAGACTTTTAAAACTTACGATATGGAGATTTCTCCAAAGGAATGTAAACTTTTAAAATTTAAAACATATCATCAACTCAAGCTATTGGGATTGAAAAAATTCTTGACACAAACTAACCTACAATTAGATGAACCAAGACAAGCCTTGCAACAATTTCAATGCTCTCATCTCTCATAGCTCAATTTAGTAATATGAATTCAAAACCGATTAAGAAAATCAACATGCAACTCCTAAATCTATACACAATGAGAAATCTAGAGTGATTTACACAGTAATATGAAGCCGAATTTAAAATGATGTGAAGAGAAGCAAACGATATTGAACAATGAGAGCAAATAAAAACATGATTTGCAAGAATAAAAGGAAAACAAATCAGAAGGAGGATGAATCAAGGAAGAAGCTTCGCCCAGATGAGAAAAGAATGATAAAAAGAAACTCACCGCCGTCGACTAATCGGAAGAACAAGCCGAAGAAATTCTCCGTCAAAGCCGCTGTCGCTGTATTTGTTTCTTCTATACGATTTGGTAAAAAAGTGAATTGAGGGTGAAAAGAGTTTTCATTCTTTTTGGGTGTAGAAAACTCTGGTTCGAGAAGAGGTTTCTACATACTCAATTTTTATTTTTTTGGTGAATAATTTAAAATTAAATTTATTATATTTTCGAAAATTAGATGGTTTAAAAAGCGAAGGTAAAACTGAGTTTTTATTATTATAAAACATATTTTACCGAACCTAAAATATAAAGAAACATATGGACATTTTTAAAAAAAACATCTTTTTTTCCAATTTCCCCCAAAAAATAGATTAAATTTAATTTAAAATAAAAAAAAATACAAAATAATTGGAAGAAATGGGCAGAGAGAATATGCTTGTGGTCTGGTCGGCAGTTAATCTAGTTTGGTAAGAAAGATTCCCTGAGTGGTCTGAAATTAGTGGCAACCTCATCAACTACGTTAGGACGATCGTATTCATGTACCCAGAAGCTTCCTTCTATTATGCCAATTGGCCCAATTCAGTTTCCAAGTTCCTAGTCCCAACGTATCAAATTAAATTAGTAGTTGGTCGACTTATCATTTATCTTAATTTTCCCTACGATTTGAACGTGTGTATACAATATACTCAACGTCAAAATGTAATCTAATATTAAATTTCAGATTGTCTTTGAGTTTTCATTTAACTTTCAAATTCTGATTAGTATTTCTAGTATTCAAAACTTTTTTTTCCCAGCCTAACAATATTAAAATAAAACTTTAAAGTTGGTTGCTCTAAACGGGAGGAAAGTTGTTTACAAAAATAATGTCTTACAATATAGTATTCAAAACTTTATACCAAAAATATCAAAAATACTTTATAAATTCGTCAAAAATAATATGACTGAACACGGTTCAAATTACACAAATTAAAAGTTACTTTCCAAAATAAAATCAGATTTAATCGTTTGGTCATCACTTAAAAGATTTAAAAATGAAAAGCAGAACATAAAAAAGCCAGCAATTAAAAAATCAAAAAGCATATGTTTTTGTTTGTACATGTAATATATATTAGCAAGCATATATATATATACATATATATATATATATTTACGTCAAGATGCTCTCTCAAAGATGATCAATTCAATTGTATAAATGTATAAGAATGAGCATCTATCTTTTTACCAAAAAAGAATAAAGAAAGAAGAATGAACAACTTAACAATTAAAAAGGAAGAAACTAGGTTGGTCCGTACAACAACGACGTCATCACAACCCCCACCTCCGCATCGCTCCGCCAATATCAAAAGGCTTTTGGTGTACGGACGACGGCTCTGTGCGGCGTTTGGTTAAAAAGAAAAATTATTTGCATATGCTTCAATCAATAACAAGTTGCATGCATCTAACAGCTCAATAAAAATATTCACCACTTTCTTATTTGCATATGCTTCAATGCAATTTTTGAGAAGCTTCTTCTATTTATGTTCTTACGAAGTATATATATATATATATATATATATATATATATATATATTAAACTTTTTTGTTTTCTTTCCATACTTGATGTCATTTTAAATATTTCATATATATCTGCAAGCAAGAGTTGAGGGCACTAACGATGTATTCAAATCTTTTTGTAAAAAATTTACTGATGTGGAAGCAAGTCGTTGACTGAGGTTTGCCATGAGTTTTTTGGTTCATTGTCTATGTTTACTTCAACCGCTTATAAACCAGTTGCTTGTAACTATACTATATTTTGGGGATAAATTGTTCTTACTAACTACTAGGTGATACCCCGTGCTACAGCACGGGATTATATATTTTGTTAGTTACTTTTTTTTGTAATTTGTATTTTTGTAATATAGTTATTTATTTTGACTTATTTTCTTTGTTTATATAGTATTTATTTGTATATTTGGGGTTATATAGTAAATTAGAAATCCNACTTTTTAATTTGCAAAAATATTTTAGCTAATAAGCATATTAAATTTTCAAGTATCACATTATGTTCTTTAAAGTTTCAATATTTTATTGATAAAAAAAATTAAAACAAGAAAAATACTTTTTAAACTAGGAGTCTTTTTGCGAATACTCCACTTACACATGAAAAAGTATATCTTAGATCCAAACTATCTCTTAAGCAAGTTGCAGTAATGGTTTAGTTAAACTATATTTGCATATACAACACACATTTGGTGTGAGATTTTCTTTTTCCTCTCCTTTTGCTAGAAGAATTAGACCTTATCTCATATTTTTTAAAACCATACTTTATAATTGATTACTTGAGATTTATAGTTTCTTATATAAGTGGTTTATAGTTCATAACTTCATATTACAAACATGCAGAAATATACATCGAAAAATATAATATGAAACTAGTATTTTATTTTATTTTAATATATATGGAACTAGTATTAATTAATAATTTCTAATAATATGCACATGATGAGATGGAATATATACATATACATAGTTTAGGTTCTTTTATTTTTGGGCAGAACGTTTATATGTTCTGTATATATAATAAATTAGAAGGTAATTTTATAATTATACGTCTGAAAACTATGAAACTGCAATAATAGTTCAAGTGTCCACTCGTTTTCTCTTTATATGGACTATATATCACTATAATAATAAGAAATATAGTGAGCGACACGTGAAACTCCATTGGACTGCTCTTTGAAACTCTTTATAGTAAGGGTTTTATCTTTTTGGTTATTGTTGTTATTTTTATAATAAAGATGTCGTTTTGGTTATTGTTATTGTTAATCATTGTGTGTTTGTGAGTGGCGATGGGTATATATAAAGCTTCTTTTTCACGTTTCCTTTCCTGCGAAAAGTAGTATGCATGGGATCTGCGTCTATCCATTTTGGTATTATTGCATGTTGAAACTAATTTGACGACATAGCATTATTAATATGGAACCATTTCAATAATTTTTGGTTATATTGCTAGTTTGTACATAAATTGAATTACAATATGTACCTTTATATATGATATAACAATGAAACAATCGACCGAAGAAATAACTAAAAAAACAAAAAAAACCGACACACAATTGCACAAGGCCACATGCACTTGTGTTTTGTTCAAATGAGAACGTTTTATAGTCTTCAAAATAGAGTTTGAAATATGAATATGGCTGTCAATGGGCTGATCCAGCCAGATCCGAAATATTTCCGAGCCTATATTTCAAAGTTTGTGTCTGATCTTAACAGGGCTACAATGCTTTTCCAATTTTTCATGCTTATCTTACAGATCAAAAATTCAAAATTATAAGTCTTAAAAATAAATGTTGCACTATAAAACAAATCAATCAAAGTTTAAATATTTCAACTATATTCACTAAAGCCAACTTAATTTAAAAGAAAAAAATTGAAAACTAAATATTTTTTTTTATTTTAATCAAATAAAACAATATATATAATTCATAAAAAATATCACATTAAGAACTTTTCGGGTCGGTCCAAGCCCGATCGGACTAAGCCCAAAAAAACCGATAATCTGAACAGGCTTAGTCCAAAAAGTCCAATTTTTTGGATATATATATACATATATCCCCTATATAATAAAACGGAAGTACACAACATTGTTTTGTAGACTATATAATTTTAATAAATTGGTTACAAATAGGTTATAGATTAAGTTTTATATTATTTGTATAGTCTGGATTTATTGTTTCCAAAAACCTTAAAGAGAATATTCTAAAGAATCATTTGATATCATCTAATTTACGATATTAATTTTCTTTATTAAATTATTAATCAAATAAAATCCTTTGATATCTAACTTAACATATGAATTTGTTAATTATTATTATAATTCACCTCTCATTTTTATATATGAGTCTATTTTGTGAAACAAATAAATTATCATATTATTTATTATAATTAAAAATAGTTTTATTTTCCGATATATCATAAGTTGAATTTAAAAAAAAAAATATATGCTTCAATCTATAAAATATTCAATTTTTATTAATATTATTCTTTAAAAATAAAATATATTGAATTACAATTTTTAGTCATATTTTTTTGTTGAATTTTATAATTTTATATAATATAATAAATTTTNAATATGGAACCATTTCAATAATTTTTGGTTATATTGCTAGTTTGCACATAAATTGAATTACAATATGTACCTTTATATATGATATAACAATGAAACAATCGACCGAAGAAATAACTAAAAAAACAAAAAAAACCGACACACAATTGCACAAGGCCACATGCACTTGTGTTTTGTTCAAATGAGAACGTTTTATAGTCTTCAAAATAGAGTTTGAAATATGAATATGGCTGTCAATGGGCTGATCCAGCCAGATCCGAAATATTTCCGAGCCTATATTTCAAAGTTTGTGTCTGATCTTAACAGGGCTACAATGCTTTTCCAATTTTTCATGCTTATCTTACAGATCAAAAATTCAAAATTATAAGTCTTAAAAATAAATGTTGCACTATAAAACAAATCAATCAAAGTTTAAATATTTCAACTATATTCACTAAAGCCAACTTAATTTAAAAGAAAAAAATTGAAAACTAAATATTTTTTTTTATTTTAATCAAATAAAACAATATATATAATTCATAAAAAATATCACATTAAGAACTTTTCGGGTCGGTCCAAGCCCGATCGGACTAAGCCCAAAAAAACCGATAATCTGAACAGGCTTAGTCCAAAAAGTCCAATTTTTTGGATATATATATACATATATCCCCTATATAATAAAACGGAAGTACACAACATTGTTTTGTAGACTATATAATTTTAATAAATTGGTTACAAATAGGTTATAGATTAAGTTTTATATTATTTGTATAGTCTGGATTTATTGTTTCCAAAAACCTTAAAGAGAATATTCTAAAGAATCATTTGATATCATCTAATTTACGATATTAATTTTCTTTATTAAATTATTAATCAAATAAAATCCTTTGATATCTAACTTAACATATGAATTTGTTAATTATTATTATAATTCACCTCTCATTTTTATATATGAGTCTATTTTGTGAAACAAATAAATTATCATATTATTTATTATAATTAAAAATAGTTTTATTTTCCGATATATCATAAGTTGAATTTAAAAAAAAAAATATATGCTTCAATCTATAAAATATTCAATTTTTATTAATATTATTCTTTAAAAATAAAATATATTGAATTACAATTTTTAGTCATATTTTTTTGTTGAATTTTATAATTTTATATAATATAATAAATTTTAAATAATTTATTTTGAAATATTTTTAAAAAATATTTAAACTTGATATTAAAGTTAGAAACTATAAACAGTCTAAATTGGTTTGTTATAGCAATGTCAATATAATATGGAAGAAGTTAAAAAAACCAAGTATATTAAAACAAAAAGTATAACAATATATTAAATNTTTACGATATTAATTTTCTTTATTAAATTATTAATCAAATAAAATCCTTTGATATCTAACTTAACATATGAATTTGTTAATTATTATTATAATTCACCTCTCATTTTTATATATGAGTCTATTTTGTGAAACAAATAAATTATCATATTATTTATTATAATTAAAAATAGTTTTATTTTCCGATATATCATAAGTTGAATTTAAAAAAAAAAATATATGCTTCAATCTATAAAATATTCAATTTTTATTAATATTATTCTTTAAAAATAAAATATATTGAATTACAATTTTTAGTCATATTTTTTTGTTGAATTTTATAATTTTATATAATATAATAAATTTTAAATAATTTATTTTGAAATATTTTTAAAAAATATTTAAACTTGATATTAAAGTTAGAAACTATAAACAGTCTAAATTGGTTTGTTATAGCAATGTCAATATAATATGGAAGAAGTTAAAAAAACCAAGTATATTAAAACAAAAAGTATAACAATATATTAAATTACTCATAATATAATAACTCGTTTTTTAAAAACTAAAATCACAAATTTATGTCTTATAATGACATTCAAGTCATCAGGTAGAATATACATCGTTGAAATAACTTCACGTACATAAACTAATACAACATATTAAAATTTTATTTTAAAATAGAAAATATACAAAATTTTGTATAAAATAAAATTTAACCAGTGTTATAACATGTGTACTTATCTAGAATCATTAACAATATAAAACTTACAAAATTAACCTCTACAAGATTAACAAGATCCACCAAGTTAACCTCTACAAGATTAGTGACGCAATGTCTTTTTTGGAGTACTGTGCTTCAATAGGTTAAACTTTCATATTTAATCTGAGAATGTAGACAGATCATTTAAGTTCAAAAGTGGCAATTGGGTATGTTTCTTTGTGGCTAAGCAGAGCAAAAGGATTGGTGAGTGGTTTATGGACGTCAAATATACTATTATTACCAACTGATTACGACCATGACGCGGTCCTCTTTCTATTCTCTATCCTCAAAACGGTCACCAACCTGGATATAAAGTTACGATTTTCCCCTTATTTATTTTTAGCATTTTTATTTATAAAACCACAAAAAAAATGAAAGTATTTAGTTTAATTAGAACCTTTTTTGTTCTTTGAATGTGGGCGCTTCCTTTACATTCTTTTATGATATCGCTCTCTTTGACCGAATATTTAACCAATTAACTTGTGAAATTGATTGCAACATCAAGTCTATGTTGAGTACTATATATGAGCCAAAGCATTATTTTATTTTTTTGGTGAGAAGAGCCAAATCATTATTAATAAGCTGTATTCTAAGAAACGATATAATTACTTTAATTACCACGTAAATGAAGTTGCTTCTTTGTAAAAACTATAACTAAATGCGTACGATTTTGTGTGTGTGTGTCTTAACTATCAAAATAGTTTTTTTTATACTAATATTATCCTATATATCATACAATTGTAGATGGAAATTAAATTGCAACTTTTTTTATTTTTTATTTTCTATCGAATAAACATGAGCAAAAAGCTTGGACATGTTAATTTTCCGGGTGTACTGGATTGATTCCGTGAATCGTGAGTAGTGTCAACATGGCGACAAGACCAAATCCTAGCTAGTACTCTATTGGTGGATTTGCTCCTGCATGTTCTGCCCTAAAATATATACTTTTAGTTTTCTTTTTCTCTGCCAACTTATTAGAAGCATCATTGAAGATAATAAGTTGATGTATCAACCCAATCAGAAGTAAATTTCAAATCCATTAAAGAGTAACGTAACCCGTAAAAGGGTTGTTAAACAACGAATGAAAACTGATACCGATATTCATGATAGGAAAACTCGAACCCTTTGAATCCCACTAGCGCAGTATACAACTTAGCAGGAACCCAATACGTCGGTGGGAAACGTATTCTGATGAGATTTTAATGCGGTTTGTAATTAACGTAATTACAAATATTTTAGGAAAATGTATAAATTTAGTTCAAGAAATACTCAAGATCTCTCGGGAAAACAAGTATACTCTTTAAATTTTGAAAGAAAACCATCTAAGACTCTAAAACTAAATTAATAGTTGAGAAACAAAAAGAAAATCACTAGATGGTGGACTAGTAGTTCTAGTTTGATAGAAGAATTGTTATGTTGGTTTAAGTCAGAAATTGATTTTTGCTAAGTACAGTCTATTGCTTATAGTACATTTGCAAACTTAGAAGATTTTATCCGTTTTTTTTTCAGAGATTAGTCTCATATCTCTCTATAAGTTTTGAAATTTATTATGAGTTAACAATGAAAAATCTAAATCGATATTTCTCAACTTTTGTATTACAGAGAAATCTAATACCGTTTAAAGAAACCCTAAGGTTGTTGTTTATATATTACACTGCCTTTATGAACTATATAATTTTAATTTTATACATAGATCTTCTATATATGTTGACACGAGAAAACCCTAGTAGTTGCTATACTAAGCCCTATAAAGTACGTGTAACAGTAACGATCGACTTCTTCGTTTGAATACACTCATGCACTGACACATATTTATTTGTTGATAATAATTCGAGAGAGAGAGAGAGGAATAACAAGAATAATTGAAGAGGTCCAATAAGTCAACAAATTATAATTCTTGGACACGAATATAAAAATGTCATTCACCACATTAATTTTCAAAGCGCGCACAGCCTTTTAATTTCTTCTTCCTCTATTTTTTTAAAAAGTTTATTCTTTGAGTTTTCATCAGAAATATTGGATAATGCTGTAAAATCCTTGTATGTCGGAGCCAACCAGATTGCGGAATAAAAGATCGAGTTACGAGTGGTCTATATTAGTTTTATGTATCTGCATTCGTTAATTTACAGAGTTATAGAGAAACACTTTGTTGAATACTAGCTAGCTAGGTATACGGCACTTCACGTTTCAGGTTTAAATAACGTGTCCTGTTTAACTCGATCGATGTGATTATTCTTGCATAAATAATCTTAATTCTCACTAAATAAAGTGTCAAAACCAGCAAACTATATTATTATAGATCAATGTAAAACATTGTTTCAATTTTTGTTTATGAATTAAACAAGACTAGGTTTTCAACCGCGGGACTAAATTATAAATTAATATATTTTAAATAATAATTTTTAATTTATTTAGTTTTCGAATTTTCAATTAATTAAATTTTATCTAATTAATATATAATTTTGTTTAGAATATTTTTTCTTCTTCTTACGTTTTATATAGTTTATAACCTAATTATATTAAATTTGTTATTAGATAGAATATAAAATTTTAAAACACTTAGTTTTGTTTTCTATAATTAAACAAAGGTATATGCCTATATGGTATGTTAGTGTATATTTTTATGTGTATACAATTTTTTTTTGTTGGAACATTAAGAATGTGTTGTAGTATGTGTAATATTTTGTAGTTCATATACTAAATAATTTATAAGTTAATTTTTCAAACTATGACTACAAATCTATAATATATAAAATAAACTAATAGTTTTAGTGTTGGTTCTATAGTCCAAACCAGCCATGCTAGACGGATCACGTAACATATTTAAAGATTTTTAATCCGCAAAAACTCATCATACAAAACTCATGAAAGTAAAATATAGTATGTGAGGCTAAAAGTCACTTTTTAACAAATCAATTTTTAAAAATTTTAAAGAACAATACCTCTTCACTCACCTCTTTATAAAATAAAGAAATAAAATCTGTATACATTTACAATTATGTTTGTTACTTTTTAAAACACTTAGTTTTTATAAAAAAAATCAAATATAAATAGAATTAATTTGTTTATTAAATTAATTATTTAATGCCAATGACATATATGTAAATAAGTGTCAACTTCAGGATTTATTTTATAAATGTCTTCAAAAATATATATATATAGAAGATGGTTAAGAGTTAAGACTACGCTTTGAGTTGCCCAAAAAATAAGAAAAAAAAAACTGATTTAATTTAATTTAACTTACAACATAAATATGTGCTATTTTCACTAAAAAAACTCTTAAATAATTCATGTTTCAATAGACTTAACATACAATTTTCTTTATAATACTAATAAATAATGTATTTTGTTTACCCGAAAAATATGCCTCATTGTGAAATCGCAAGATAAAAGAAATCTCACTTTGCTTTATTTTTGTGTTGAATGACTAAATGAGAGAATCATGGAACATTTTACGTAAGAAGATTTTTCTTTTTCAATTTAGTTTCTTGCTAAAGATAGAGAAAACAGGTTTTAAAAAAAAAATCTAAAAAACGAAAGAGAAAGAAAAAGTGAGGGTGAGAAAGTAGATAGATACGATTTTCTCCCAATCTCTGATATTTTCAGTCATTTATATATGAGGGATCGTTATATAACTTCATTGTTTGTTAGTGAAAAGAAAGTGACGTTTCGAAGACGTATCCTAAACGCAAAATTCACTTGTCTTCTTTCTTTTTTTCTTTCTCTTTAAGCGTCGTGTCTGAAAATAGTCAAGTCCCTCAATCAAAACGCTCCCTCACACTTAGAACACACAAATAAAAAAGAGGAAGCACAGAATCTAAAAGATAGATTATAGAAATCGAGACAAAATCAAGATTTCAAAAAGTGAGAAGATATTCTTGTTTCTATTTTACACAGCTTTGTTTTTTTCTTTCTTTCTTTCACGTCTATCCACCAACCAACCGAACTGCACTATGATGATAAGTGTCAAATGGGTTTTTTACTCTTTGCATGTGCTTTCTTGCCATGTTTATTTTCTTCTTTTTTTCGTAAGATTTGTATCATAATGTTGACTAAAGACTTGATCTACTGAGTCAGAGAGTGGGCCGGTAAATAGTAAAAACAATAATTGACCACAAAATACACTTATTAAAAGTACAGAAAATAGTGTACTAGTCCATAAACAATAAAATGCATAAAAAACATCAAACATTATTTTTCTCTCGCATTGTATGAATATTACTAATTTTGAACTTAATATGTTAGTTTTTGTTACAATGAAACCCAAATATATATAGGTACGCTCATATATGTTTCTCTCCTCTTTTTTTCCTGTTTGATATAATAAATCTGAATTCTGAAGCCTATAATTTAGCTTAGGACAATTCTTTGATTCACCCCTAGGGGTGAACCTCTCTTATTCACCCCTTTTCAATTATGGAAACAAATTTTTAATCTAAGAAACAAATTTTTAATTTAAGAAACAAATTATGTATATCAATTAATTTTAAAATTATTAATTCTAAACATTATATTGTAGTTTTTAATTATAATATCTAAACCGAAGTCACTTTTTTATAAACACAAATTGAAATACAATTTTATTTAATTATAAAATCTAAACCCTAGCCATTCTTTTGTGAACCCTAACCGACATATAATTTCGTTTGATTATAAAATCTAAACCCTAACCACTCTTTTGTAAACCCAAACCGACATATAATTTTGTTTAATTTTAAAATCTAAACCCTAACCACTCTTCTGTAAACCCAAACCGACATATAATTTCGTTTAATTATAAAATCTAAACCCTAACCACTCTTTTGTAAAACTCAAACCTACATATAATTTCTTTTGATTATAAAATCTAAACCCTAACCACTCTTTTGTAAACCCAAACTGACGTATAATTTCGTTTAATTATAAAATCTAAACACTAACCACTTTTTTGTAAACCCAAACCGACATATAATTTTGTTTAGTTGTAAAATTTAACCCTAATTCTCTTTTAAAAACCTAAACCAATATATTTTTCTTAATAAAAACCTCTACAGAATTTGTTTCCTTAATATGTTTTGTTTTTTTTTTTTTTTAATTTTGATTTATTTTATAAATATGATATGACTTGGCATTTTGTTGTATTTTGATTGGTGAATTTAGAGGTGTGAACCCAAGAATTTTTCAATAAACAAGGAGCTGATCCGTTGAGGTTTTAACTTTGGAATGGTGCTATCGTTTTCGTAAGTATATCTCTTCTTTATGATTATATTTTTCTTTGAAAAATTAAAACGACATATTGACTTCACGAAAAATTGGACTGACTGATTTTAGAAAAAATTATTATTTTTAAGTAAGAAAATCCTCTAAACACTGTAAATGATTTGAAATTGTTGTAAAACTTTTTTTAGTTTGAAATCCATCACACTTCTTCACAGACCAGGAGAAAATTATCTACCAATCAATCACTTTTTCTGTGAAGTGAACTGTGAAAATAATCAAAATTCGAAAGTCTAAAAACACTTGTGCCGACAAAATGTTTTACACTTTTAATGTAAAACTCATGGGCCTTTCTAGTATGGGCTAATTTCTTGGGTTTTATACAAGTGGCCTACAAGCACACAATATATGTGCCGTCGGTCTATTGCTGCAACAAACCAACATGCTCCTCTCACGTCTATAGGTTTGTTTGGCTTCGACTGGGCGTTGACAAGAAATTAATCTTTCAATATGTAGATAAAAAATGATTATATTTATGTGTCCTTTTTCTTAAAATATATACACTAATCTCGACAATGAGCTCACAAATGGCGTTGATAGTCTACAAAAAAAAGTCATCTAATAATATTTAGCTTAAAGATTGGGTTTCTAATTAGAGGAGCAACCTAGAGTAGACTAATCGTTGTTTCTTATAGAATCTTCATATGATACATATGTGATTTCCAACAAGCAAAATGTAAAAAGAAGAAGAATCTTGGTCGTGTAAATAATAAGTTGATCACTAACTACAGTATCCCGAAGAAACAATACGATAGGTGTTCTTGTTGACATTAAAAATGAATATGTGCTATGTTTATGAGGCCATATTCTCATGGACTTCTCGGTATAGTTAGTATAAGAAGATTTATACCGTTTCTTGTTTGTCGTAAGATTTTATTAACTCATTCACAAGTAGTAGAAGGAAAAAACGATTTGCTCCAATATTGTTCTTCTCTCTATTGTCATAAAAATTCACAACAACCACACAACATATTATGAAAACAAATGAAACAAGGTCATTGAAATATGGAAAAAAAAAAAAAAAAAAAAAA
>NC_025692.1:5151266-5156667 GCF_000633955.1 Camelina sativa | reverse complement strand
CAAAGGAGAAGAAACAACAAACTCGAAGAAACAAGGCCATGAAATGTGATTGGGAAAGCTCCAGAGTTAGTAGCCGGAGAATAGCTACCCTCGGGTGTGCTTGTAGTGAGGACAACAACAACCCAGTTATCCTCAGAACCAATACCAATTCCAGTGAACTTAGAATCATTCAAACTCCTGGAGTACTGTGACTTTGTGTAATTGTTCATGAGAAGGGTCTGATCAAGGTGAGGAACACAAGTCGGCAAGATCACACCGTCTCTAGTAACTGTAATGTTGAGTCGGCATTTGGTGAGGAGTTTAGGGAAGTCTGAGAAACCAGGTTCTGTTCCAGGAACTGCAGCTGAGCCACTGTTGTTTGTGCAGGGTCGGTTCTTGAATTGGTCTGCTAGTTCGTCTGCGAGACATTCTGCGTTTTCGTTCTTTATCAAGGTTGTTAGGTTTATAGACGTTCTGTAGTTGTTGATGACTGTAAGAAGAACATCATCTTCATCTGTATATTTCAAAAAAACAGAACACACACAAAAGAAATTGATAAGCATCTCAATCGCAAATCGCCATTGATCGAGATCTCTAGGCTTGTATGAAACAGATTAGACGATTTTTAAAACTAGATCTTGGTCAACCAACAGAGTTCAAGAAACCTAGAAATTGAAAGAACAAAAAAAATCAAGAAGAGGTTACCGTTTTCGGAAAGAACAGGACGATGAAGGGAGAGAAAGACTGAGAGAAGAAAGAGTAGATGGAGCTTCGAAATCGCCATTGATGCAGAGGTTCTTCCTTACTTCTTTGCTCACTTTTTTCTTTTTCTTTGCGTATTTATTTATGAAAATTTTAGTTCATTTTGCTTTCTCGACTTTTCAAAAGTTGTGGCTTCGGTTTAAGAAAAATAAATTGTCTTTTTAGATCATTTACAACGACCGTGTTGAATTAAAAATAATTAATTAAACAATTGAATACAGATAATGTTGAATTAAACAATTGAATATGTACAATAATCATGCTGAATGATCTGGAGTTGAATGTTGGATTACAAGGAAGAAAACAATGTCATATAATATAGCATGTAAAAATTGGATGCTGTGAAATCATTAGGATTGATTGAATAAATCATAATAAACTAGTTTTTATACCATATAAATCATTATTTTTTATATTATATAACTAAATATTTGTTTTATTTGATTTGGAAAATGAAAAAAAAAATATTTTCTATATTCAAAATTTAATACGCAAATCTCAAAATATAAACTTTAAGTTGTTTTATTAATAAGTATCTCTACTGCTCGTTTTTTTTTACTTGTAATGAAAAATAATAATAAAGGATGAAACCAAGAAAAAGAAATCAAGTGTACGTCCGTATTTTATCACTTCTGCTTAAATGTTTCTCTGATCAAATATTTAAAAGTCATAACAATAGTTTATAGGTTTTATAAGATAATTACAAAAACTAGAAAACATAAAAGTAAATAAGAATATGAAATAAAAATTGTCAGTTAGGTAGGATCTTGAGTTTTATTAAATAATAAATCATTGAAAATATAAAAATGTTTAATTAAATGATCAGATGTTGAATTATTAAGTCGATCAATTAAACACCACATTAAAAGAAGATGATATAAAATGTAAAAAGTACATTAAAACAAAACGTATGGTGTTCAATTGATAAACCGATGGGGATGGTTTTAGTACTTTTGTCCACTTTATTTGATGCTACGCAAACAATTTAACTTTTTCTTCACTCAAATTTAAGAGTGTAGTTATGAGTCTTATGACCATTTATACTTTGGTATGAAAGAAGTTGTACCATTCTATATATATAATAGGTGATACCCTGTGCTACAGCACGAGATTATATATTTTGTTAGTTATTTTTTTTTGTAATTTGTATTTTTGTAATCTAGTTTTTTATTTTACTTATTTTCTTTGTTTATATAGTGTTTATTTGTATATTTGGGGTTATACAGTAAATTAGAAATCTTAATAGAGTAAGTAATTTGTAGAATGTAGCTTTTCACGGAAATAGATACACCGCAATATTAGATAGTAGTTTTGTAAGAGAATAGACACTCCGCAATATCGGATAGTAGTTTTGTAAAAGGATAGACAAACCGCAATATTGTATAATAGTTTTGTAAGAGGATGAGTTTTGCTTTCTTTTGGTTTGTCGTCAAAAGAGGAGAAGTTGCTTGTTAAATTTTAGTGTGAGATATTTCAATGTGTAGGAAACCATTGTATTTATAGTGAAATTAGGTATATTTAAGTTATCATTTAGAAGTTAATATTTGTTATATCAAATCTCAGTAAAATTGTAAAAAACCAATTTAATTTATAGTTTGATAAAAATACATGTTTAACGGGTTTAACTCAAACTTTTTTAAGAATAAAAATATTAATATTACTTAAATATTTTTATAGACTTTAAATATATTATAATATTTTAAACTTTCGACAGAATTCAAATATTTATAATAATTTAAACATTCTATAAAAATTTAAATATTTATAATATCTTAAACTTATTTAAGAACGTAAATATATTATAATATGTTTACTTTTTAAAAGTTTAAATATGCTCAAATATATAACTAAATTAAACTGTTAAATTTGGATATCTGATAAATCAAGTTTCCTGCTCATTTGTACTCAAAACATATTAGTCATATATTTATAGTGATTATGAACCATATTCCTCAATATTTAGTCGATGTGGGATATACAATACACATTTTCTGTAAATTAGTTCACAATTTTACATATATATAATTTCTGCGTTTTTTATTTTTTCCATATATACTAATCATAATTAATTACTATAATTTCGTTAAGGAAATATTGAAAAAAATAAACTAAATGATGATTTGTTTTTATTTAATTTGGAAATATTGAAAAAACTAAACTAAATGATGATTTGTTTTTATTTAATTGTATTAAATTGATTTGTTGTTTCCGTAAATATCTCACAATATAAAAGCAAATCAAATAAGTTTACATATATATACAATTTCGTATTTAATCTATTGATTATTTAGGAAGCAACAAAATCACAATCAATAAGTATTAAAGATTTCTCATTATTATTAATATTCGTAATAATTATAGGGATTAAGTATGGTAGTAGTTAATATTTGATATTACTGAAGCCATTAAATATTCAGATACTAGTTTTCTTATTTATAGGGATTACACCTCTGTTTGGCAACAGGAATAACTATTCTTGAATCAAATAATATACAGGATCCAAAAATGATTAATCTGGAGTACAAACAGATCCGTAGATTTTTTTTCTTTTGTTCTCGGGTAATTTAGGATCCGCGTCCCGACCCACTTAATTTTTAGTGATGGACCGAGGGTATAATGGTCATTTGTCAAAATCGAAACTATAGGTTAATTAAATTAAATTAAGTAATTCTCTAATCATTTTTAATAAAAAACCTACCAAAACAAAGTCATGATCCATTTTGAATCTAGAGAATACTCTTGCTTTACAATAGTATAGATATTTTTTTTTCTCGCAAATCATAACTATATATCGACAATTAGATGATTTTGTAGTCGATTTCATAAATATTTTTCGTTTTGTTTTTTATTCTTTTTCTGGCAAAGTCTTAAAAACCACAAGTATACACTATCTCATGTAATTCCTAAGCTTTTATTGTCTAATGATATTTACATTTAAATATCATTAATTAGATGAATTTAACAACTTCCATTAATTATATTTGCATGGCATGAGATAAGAAACTAAATTGCAAAAGTATATTCTAATTAAAAAGGAGAAGAAAAAGTTAACATAATTTTCTTTCTCAACTTTGAAAAAGTCTCCCAGTAGACTATGCCATTGCAAGACAGATCGATCGAGACAAAATAGCAATGTTTTAAAATCTTAATAAAAACAAAAACTGGTGGTGTACTTGAAGAAACCGAACCCGAACGATCCATATTCGAACTCGACCTGAATACCAAAGCAGAGTACTTAACGGTTCATTCTTGTTCGTATGGGATTTAGGGGTTATAAAAAAGGAGTTTATTAATTAGTCAATCACAATCGGTAAGAGGAAACTATGAGAAAGGCGATTTGCTCCAATCTATTATTTAATGCCGTAAGAATTTATCAAATTCTCACCATATTACGAAACAAAAGAAAACGAGGTGACTTAAAAAAAAACAGACTCAAAACATGAAGAAACAAAAGAGAAGAAACAAGAAAGTTGAAGAAACAACAACGCCATTAACTCCAAATACAAAAGCTCCTGAGATAGCATAGCCACCCTCGAATGTGTTTGTAGTGAGGACGACAACAACCCACTCACCACCACTTTCAGAACCGATACCAACTCCAGTGAACTTAGAATCATTCAAGTTCTTGAATACGGCAACGCTGAAATCGGTCAAGTTAGGGTTCTGATCATGCTTAGGAACACAAACTTGCATTACCGCACCGTCTCTGATTACGGTTGTGTTGAGGTGGCATTTAGCGAGGAGGTTAGGGAGATTTTGGATCCTAGGATCTGTTTCAGGGACTAAAGCTGAGCCAGTGACGTTTGTGCAGGGTTGGTTCTTGAATTGGCCTGCGACTTCGTCTGCGAAACATTCTGCGTTTTCGTTCTTTCTTAAGGTTGTTAGTTTTATTGATTTTCTGTATACGTTGAATAGTTCAAGAAGAAGATCTTCTTCATCTGTAGATTTCATAAACAGAAAATAAAAAGAAAAAAACCAATTAAATTTTATTAGATGAAGCAAAGACGGTACCACTAGGTATCTCAATCGATCGGAAGTATATAGTTTAGTTGTACCGTTGTCGGAAAGAACAGGACGATGAAGGGAGAGAAAGACTGCGAGAAGAAAGAGGAGATGGAGCTTTGAAACCGCCATTATCGATGCAGAAGAGGAGGAGGTTCTTTTACTTTCTTTAATTTGGTGAGTGTTCTTCTTTTGTGATGAATCTTCACTTCTTATTTAAAAGAGAATTTTGTTAAGTTATTTTACAAACTTTGAATATTAAACATATTTTACAAAATTCAGAATAGTAAACATATTTTACAAAATTTCACAAAATTTTATAAATTATTTATTTATATTATTTATACAAAATCATCCCTCCATATGCTTGATAGATTTTTCTGATTGCATTTGTACCAATATGCAAGTCTATATTTTTCCCCATCTCCCCATTTGTAAGGCAAATATTGTACCAAGTATTACATCCATATAATGTAAAAGCATATGGTCAAGAAATCAGATGACCAAAATTGATGCACAGCCACTCACATCCATCTATAGATAACATAAATGATGATACAATGTCATTGACTTCGATAATGAACACAAAGAGGTAACAAACGTAAAACCACCTAAACTCTTGACATTGGTACACAAGTGAAAGTAAAACTACAAGGTT